>NC_056750.1:687088840-687112665 GCF_019279795.1 Protopterus annectens
GAAGTTAGGTACTGCATCTGGGCCTGGGGTTTCCAATTAGGAGCTTTTCTTAACTTCTCCAGCTGTTACTTCATCCAATTTCATATCCTGTACATTTGAACTTCAATCCATTTAGCATCTTATGTTCCACAAGATCTATCTATTTCTTCACTTTTTGGTGGTGGTTCATTACTTTTGCGTTGTTTCCCAATTCTCTATAAAACTTTTTTTTTTGGGGTCATGAATAAATTCCTTATTTTGTACTTTTCCTTTATCTACGTATCTTCTAAGTTTTTCTGCCTATGCTGGTATTTTTATTCATTATTTTTGGGTGGTGCAGTGGTTAACATCTCCAAACAGCAAGAGGTTCATCGGTTTGATTCTTGGCTGGGGCCTTCTCTGTGTGGAATCTGCATGTCCTCCCTTTGTCCACGTGGGATTTCTCCAGGTACTCCAGTTTCCTCCCACATTCCAAAGGCACACATCTGGAGCATTTCCCCCTGGTCCTCTACTGAAAACAACCTCTGTCCTTATTGGACTTTCCTGGTCAACAAATGTTAAATAAAGAAATTTGTGATAGTGAACAATAGATGCTGATCTGTTTGTATACTTTGCATTGCTTTTATCACATCTTTCTTAATATTTTTGTTCTGTTCCCTCTTCTAATGCTGACACTTGCCTTAATTTCTTCATACTCCAAGTATGAACAATTTTATGTCCTCTTAGATTTTGTGAACATCACCTCTCTTATGCTTGAACTGTACAAAAACTGGATGAGGGATGATCCAACTAGAATCACCAACTTCCTGAGCACACTTAATTTGGGCAAGAATGGAATAGCTGCATAGATCCCTATTTTGACTGCTGCAAGATTTGAAGAGCTTCTGTATTAAAATGACTGAGAGGACTATTACATTTCACTTGCCTGCTCTGTCTAGCTGTGCTAATTGGTTGCAGAGGTGGACGTAGATAGCCTGCTTAACCTTTGTTCTTGTACTACCACCGGGTAACTCTGAGACAGAGTAATATAAGAAAAACAGATGAGCCACTGAAATGCTCTCCCTTACTAAACAGCAATGATCATTACCCTAAGCCACTCTCCTCAAATACAAAGCAATGTTTATGCCCACTTAAGACTTGCATCAATGGCAGCCACTGTCTTCAATCACTATCTCCTGACACATGCACATACTTCTCAACTGTCCAGATTTTCACAGAATATCTGGCCTCATATTTTTGACTTGTTTCTCACAAAATTGTGGTTTTCTACCGTATTTCCCCAAAAATAAGACCGGATCTTATATTCTTTCCCCCTCCAAAATACACATTCAGGCTTATTATCAGGGATGCCTTATTTACACCCCCGCACAACAAACTACATTTATTAATTTCTTCATGTACACAAATTGACATTTATTTGGTACTTTTCTGTTATTTGGCAACAGTTCTAAGTAACACATTAACAGTAGTGTGAGAATTCTACATAAACAGTGCAAGAAACATTTCAACTTCAAAATATCTACACCTTGGCTTTCACAGTGCAATATTTCATGCTTAACAGAAAGTGAAGAAAAATCTCAATACATGTGTATTGGAGGAGGGGAATAAAACTGGAAGCAGAAACAATCCATTCTGTCACCCCGATAACGGAAAAGTTATTCAAGTACAGTCATGCCATCTTCTGGAACATTGTCATAAGTCTCCAACCCTCAAATTCCGGCCTGAATTTCTTACAATTCCATTTCCTGTAGAACCATTGCCCCAATCTGTC
The DNA here is from genome assembly GCF_019279795.1 of Protopterus annectens. Classification (NCBI taxonomy): domain Eukaryota; kingdom Metazoa; phylum Chordata; order Ceratodontiformes; family Protopteridae; genus Protopterus; species Protopterus annectens. Next base: position 687,090,591 of record NC_056750.1, read on the forward strand.
ATGCCTAGCAATAGATCTCTCCTTAAATGAGCACAGTTGTCCAAGTAGCCTGCTCATAGTGCATTGGCAACACAGCTGTCAGTGATTTTATCTCATGAATTTTTCACCCAAGCCACCACCTCTTGCAGGCTAGGCTTCATAAAGTTTCCATGCTGATATCTCTCCATTCTATTTTCAATGTAGTCATTGATTTCCATGTGCAAATGGTCCTTGAATGGCTTGTTTATTGCAATATGAAGAGTCTGGAGATAGGCAGTCATTCCTGCAGGAATCATTATTTGATCTATTCTTCTCCGTGCAAGGAATTTCTTCATGTCTTTAATGCGGTGAGTGCTGGCTGAATCCCAGACTAGCAGACCTCTTTCGCCACCTCGCAAAACAAGTGGCAGAATTACATCGACCCACTTCCTTATAACCAGGCTTTTTCGGTTTAAAGAATGTAAATGCCTGAAATATGTTCAATCTTATCTTTCTTGCCCTTAATATGATTAGAGGTGGGGTTTTCTTTCCATGTAGACGAATTGCCAAAATACAGGTAACACATGCACTTTTGTAAGCAGTGGAGGGAATGTAGATTGACGAGGCACCTCTCTGATCAATTGTTGAGATCCTTGGCTCGTAAACACTGCAATTTCATCCATAGCAATCAGTCGATGCCATCAACAAAGGACTTGAATGCAAGTACACGTTTAATAACTTCAGTATCTTCCAGCTTGAACAGTATTGATCTTAGAGACAGTTCATATCACTGAAGGAAGCCTTCCAGCTAATGTTGTGATGCTCTGAATTCTTCTGGGGATATTTCTAACTGTGTTGTCATTGCAAGGGCAAATGCTTGAATATCAGCCCTGCGCTGAACCAAAGCCTTTGCTCTTCTGTTAGCAATCCATTCACAGAATGTCTTCCAGCTCAGGAAATAATGGTAGCCAACCTCATCCACACTTGCACTTCTTAGCATTCCCCTCGTCAGGCTCTTGACTGAGTTTGTCATGCACTATATGCCATTTTCGGACCATTCGGAGATCTAACTTCTCTTTGCAGAATGCCATCAGATTCTTTCCCTGGGATTCCTCCAAGATTCCCTTCTTGTACTCAATGAAATAGCTCTTTTTGCACTCATCTCGTCCTGGGGGGTTAATTGAAGACTTATGAGACTGGAGTGGCAACACAAAATGGCGACGGTTAAGAAGACACAGCCGTTTATCAAGTGCGCGTGCTTTACGTGCATCGTCTGTACTTTGGTTGGTCAAAGTACACCTGCCAGTGTTTATGGGCCAAGGATCTCAACTGTCAAGTGTGAGTAATTAGGGTTACAGCAAGAATTGTGGAGTACTCCCAGGGAAATAATCTTACATTCTGCAAAGAGAAGAAGTTGGGTGTCCAAATAGTCCACAAATGGTGAGCAGAGTATGGTAACCTCAGTCAAAGGGTGTCAATAATATTTTATAATTCAACACATCTATCGTGTGTTGTTGACTATCTTAACTGGGGCTTATTTTTGGGGTAAGGCTTATATCATGACCACCCTGGAACAAAATGCTAGGCCTTATTCTCTGGTTAGGTCTTATTTACAAAGAAATACAGTAGCAAATCACTAATTATTGAGGACTTGCATCAGAACATAATAGCACACATTTGAAGTTTAGACTTCATACCCATCAATAAAGTCATGCTAATGCAAAAATCTGTTAGTCTATGTTAGAAAAATGTGTATTTGAATATATGAGAAATGCTAGTTTAAAAGCAAAGTAGTATATAATGCATTTTATTCTATTAATCATATAACAGAAAGAAAGGATTAATTCATGTGTAAATGTAAGTAGTTTTGAAACTGCAGTGTGGCTTGAAGCAAGCTGACCTTCGACCCTGGCAGATGCTAGCTTAGCAAGTTTTAATGTTTATGCTTTTCACAAGTGATTATCTGTTGGGTCAGGAAATTAAATGTGTGAAATAATGAAATCTTCTGCTCTTTCCTGCTGGGATGATTTGGCCTTGTATATGTGTTACTAAGATAGCATGCAGCTGGTGGGGAAGTGTTTCAGTTAACAAAGATGTGTATTAGAAGACTGAATCTGCTATTGTATTTGAACTGATGTGAAACCTTGAAGAAGTAACTTTACAGAAAGACATTATGTCTGACCAGGTGGATAGCAAGGCCGTATTGTTACCAGAGGAAAACTTTTTAAAAATATACAGCATCAGCAGTTTTTATGAATAGAGGACTGTAAGCTAAAGTGATGTAGATGCCCTGTGACATACCAAGTCAGTAAGGTGGGCACAGCTTGAATGTTAAACCTATATAAAATTGTGTGCTTCCTGTTTCATGTTAGACAAAATTCTGTACTTGTACGTTTATTGCCTCCTGGTGTACACTAGTAAACTTTTGAACCTGAACCTCCTGTGTATTGAATTCTTAATTTTATTTAACAGTCTACCAACTTTCTAAGTTTGTAAGAGGACTATTTAAAAAGTGTCCTTATTTTTGGGCCTTTGTCCTCTCATTATTTGTGGCTTTGTCCAGATTCTCTCTCTAAGAAGTGGAGAGGTATGGATGCGAGCCATTCCATTAACCACTTCAAGGCAAAGGAGCAGGTGTAAAAGCTCTTCATAAAACTTGCATCCAAGACCTCTCCTTAAAGTAGCAAACTATTCTATAATCCTTATTCAAGAAAAAATGACACATTGTATTCTACTGTTAGATTTGTGCAGCACAATCCTATTACAATGAGATCTTTACTACTTCAGTCATGAGATGCTTTTTTTATGCCTGGCTAGTAATCTACATAAAAATCTCTAATTGAATATTTCATGTTTTCTTCAGACTGAATTTATCCTTAAGGAATAAGGCAAGTAATCATGATGTGAAAGTAAAATTTCAAACTTCAGGGTATCACAGTATTTCCTAGTTTGGATGCATAGTTCTTGTGGTAATTCAGTAAACGCCAGCTCTGACAGAGGGGGGGGGGGCTGTGCTTTTTGCCAATTTTTTCAGAAGTCCAAATGAAGTTTGCAAAGCCTCACTCAGTCTCAGCCATCTCAGATGCTGTCATGTGCTCTCCCATAGATATGAAGAGCTATTAGGCATTTTTGGCCCTTGAGAATCCAAACCATTTAGGAAATGGTCCTTATGCCAAATGTCCCACCTCTGAGGTCTAGGTCTGGCAACATCATCTGTCATGCTGATTTATGCCAGTTTTCACTTAACTGGTTGCTAGAGAATTATCACCCCAGTGCTCTAGTCAATGTGACCTGCACCTGCAAGAGACAGTGTTCCTATCTTCTGAAGTACAAGAGATGCTTTACTCTGGACAAAATATGCACTAAACTGGTGAAGGTTTGCTATGCTAGCTAGATGTTTATGAGCAGCCCCTTTTATTCTTTGTCTTATTTTTTTTTGGATTATATTCTCTAAACTGTATGATCACTAAACTGCAGACAGGGTTTATAATATTTCAGTACAGGTAGACATCGGAACAATTTCACTGTTGCCTTGCTAAATATAGGGTTGGTTTTGGATTTCTTTCACACCGAATTAATGTGAGACACTTAACTTAGAGTGCCTTCTTGATTGTGGTTTCAAAAGAGTTATATAACATGATTCATTACAAGGGCACTTTCCTTAGACCTAATGAACTAGTGCCTTCTTGGGGCATTTGCTTTATGCTAAATAACTGTAATCTTCCTTTGTTTTGAACCCACAGCTTCAGCAGCTCTGACATTTTTGTCACAGAAGGCCTTATCTCACTTTTAATGATACCATGCTACTAATGGAAGCTCTTCTACCTCTTCAGCAAACACTTACATTTTCCATTTCTCTCAAGTCCTTCCATAACATTCTCGTGTTTATGAATCAACTCTCTCTCTCTCTCTCTCTCTGTCTCTCTCTCCATGTCAGTAATTTTCCCTCCTGCTCAGTACTCCTCCTCCAATTCTATTACTCTATTTTGACAGCAGTGTATTTTATTTCTTACTTCCGTATATTAGAAATATATTTAAAAAATTGAATATGTATTAGTTGGTGACATAAGCTATCCATTTCTGCAAATTCTTGCCACTTGCAGTGCATACTGTATTCTCGAGTACAATTTATCCTAGTAATTTGTAAATATATTTAAATCTTTTTGTGTTACTACTGAAACCAGCCTGAACCACACAGTAAGCATGCCAATGTTTTACTCCCTATACTTCAGTTAAGGAGTGTCTGTAGACAGGTACATAGCAAAACCTTAACTGTCCATAACAATAACCAGGACGATGCTTCTTTTACCGAATGTTGAGAATGAAATAAGGCAACAAAGCAATCCCTGTTTCCTTGGGTTCTCAACTGTAGTTCCATCTGTTATAAGAAGCACGAGAAACCTATTTTAACACTATGTTCCAAAGATGTCCTTACTTATGTTTTTCCTCACGAATGTCATAAGAAATTTGTTCCGGGGATACTTGAAAATGCATAAATATATCTGTAAGCAATTTCTGGGTCCATTTTTAGGGCACAAAAATCAACAGCAGGCTCCTATAGGATTATAACTCAGGACAATAAGTTGGTAAAAATCTGTACTTAACATTTCCCATTGCATGAACTTTTATCTAGTATGAAAATCAAAAGGCCAGCACAGTGGTGTGAAATCATTCCCAAACTTTAATAAAACATGTCATCCGAGGCAAAAACAGACTACTTTCAGCAAGATATGAATGCATGTCTGTTACGGAAGAATAAGTAGGAGAGCTAGCTACCCATAGGTGTGATCATTGCCTATAGAAGGTCACTTAATGTGACAGTGACATTACAACCCAATGCTGAAAAGAGAAAAAGTGGTCATGGATGGACCATAGTCAGTAATAGAGTGCAAACATGATGCATTTATAGAGCATTGGTGAAGTTTCTTCTTGGTCTGTTCATTGTATAGTGTCTTAAAATAAAAAATGTAAATTCATGTAAATGAGAACATGTCGGCTCTCATCCTATAGTAAATTTCAACAGACACACCATCAGAGTTCATGCACTAATACTTGTGAGCTACAAATGTGCTAAGCCTACATTTTTGGTTGTGTTGCAGTGACCTAATCATTTATATCAGTAAGCTATCTGATGCACTGCATTTCAAAAGTCTTGAAGATGACAAAGTCCTTCATGCCAGGGTTTTTTATTTGACCATGTAGTCGATATAATAGTTTCACTACTTAAGTACTTAATGAATTCAAGATATATGCCCGTGGATACTAAATACAACCATGGTAAATATTACAGTGTATGAGAACATGTACAGATACTTCAGATTGCTTAATCTTTGGTATTGTAAGGATTAAGCTTTGACCTAATGCTGGTTTTCACAGATGTCAGGGCATACAATGGTGCTGGGGTTCAATGTAATTCATTCTTCTCTTCTCAGTGACATATGGAGCAAGTTGTTTGAGTATGAGACTACTGCTGTGGACTCATTCCACTACATCATTATGTTCTATGTGCTAAAAAGTTTCACTTCTACAAAGCATACAGGAATGCTGGGTTCATCTATTGAGAGTGACCCTCATTTAAGCACTTTATGTTCCTTCAAGTTCTGCTACCTTTATGAACAGTACACTTATCCAAGTACAAATTCAGACCATGATTTCAAGTTACTGAAATTTCATATTTTCATTCATTAAATGTTTATGTATTTTTTTCTCAAAGTTCAGTGTTGTGACTGATGGGACTTAATGTGAGTGTGTGTAATCAGATTTGTTGAATGAATGCATTAGGGATATTTGTAAGTGATGGTTTGGTAAAAGGAATATGAAAGGGTATATTTACCCAAAGCTTTGTTTCAGAAATACAACCTTACAGATCATTTAATTACACTCGCATGTATGCTTCTATAAAACTTTTTTTTATTGCCTTCAATAATTATTGATGTCTTCTCTTTGTAGAACATGTATCATGACTAAAGCTACAAAAGGCAGTGGAAGACACACTAGTCTGCTGTTCATGTCCTGGAATGGAAGAAAACTCCTCAAAATACGAGTGTCACAAGAAATCATAGTTCCATGTAAATTGAGTATTGTGTGAATCCATTTTTCCTTCAGCATTGTTGATGTAATGATTTCACAAATGTTGCTTCCTCTAGTAATATTCCTGTGATGTATATATTGTAGTAGTAGACATTCAATCCTTTACATTTTTGTTTATTTACATGAATGTTGCTGTACCAATGTTTTCTCTTGCCCTAATGGCCTAGGTCAGTCACCTGGTAAAAAAAATAAAATAAAACATAAGCTAACTGCATTTATGCATGTGATAATAACCATTTTTATCAATAAAGATTTGATTTCTGTCTGAAACCTGGGACTGACTTTTTATTTTTAGAGCTGCTCAATGTACTGTAAAATAAGAGTGAACAGATTCCTCATATATATATGAATGGTTTCACTTCCTGATTTTAATTAGACAAACTCTGTATTAGCACGTTTTTGTCTCCTTGCTGCGAGTTACTGAACGAACCAGGAGACGGTCAATCACGAAGTCTCAGGTAAGATGAGATTTACCTTTCTCTGTTTTAGTTCAGGGACTTGATTTGTGTCATCTGTCAGGAGATTTGTTTTGTACAAGTCAGGGACAGGAAGATTGCAGTCTTGTCGTAGATCAGGGAAACAGAATAGGTAAGGCAGTTATTCTAGATAAACTGTAAAAAAAAAAAAAAAAAAGAGAGAAAAATCATGGTACCACATTAAAAGAAGGGTTAGATAACAGCTCAAAGGTTAAAATAAAATGGGAAATAAGTGCACAAAAAGATCCCAAGATCTGCCATTAACTGAAGATGCAATATATATGCAATTACAATGCGCCAACAATGTTAGGTACTATACAAAATGCGTTAATAAATATGAATTTGATGGCAAATTAGAAAAATCCTCGCTTATTAAACTTGTCAAACAGCTTAAAACTGATGCAAGAGGTCAGGTAAAAAAGCAATGTCAATTAGGCATTCCTCAGGCACACAGGTGGATTGAGGAAGCAAACCGTAGGGAACAAAAAAAAGTAATAATTCAAAAACAATGGGCAGGATTCAAGAAGGCTTGCACGGAGTTCTAGTCGTGTAAGACTCCATGCAGCCCTCGCAATCCAGGAACAGCCCGAAATTCCATGTAAGAGAACAGCTAAAATGTCTCTTACATGGACTGGGCGTGGATATGCTAATCACCTCACTTGCAGCCGAAAGGCATGCAAATGAGGTAGATTAGCGATCCACAAAGCTGAAACCAGCCCGTGTAAGAGTCGTGTTAGCTGCAGAAATGTACTCAGTTGACAACTGAGTACGTTTCTGCAAATAACACAATGGAGCGATGTCCACTCCAAATAAAGGGTGCCTATGTGTCAGGCAGCATGCCAATGGCCAAATATGTGGCCATTGGCAAGGTACCCCGATGCAAATATGAGAAAAAATTTTTTTTTTCGGCGATCGCCGATGTTTAAACGTAGCGCAGCCCCACGCAAACGGGCTGCGCTATATAAAACATAAAAATGAAGGTTATAAACCCACAAATGTGGGTTTTATGCAATACATGGATTTACAATGCAGGGACCAGCAGACCTAAAACAACATGGCCACTGTTTAGTGGTTGCTAAGGGGAAGCTGAGTCTAAGACATGTAACTAAGCATTAGTAGGCAATCTTATGTAAATGAGTGTTAGGATACTGAATCCCACCATCACATAGCAAATGAGCACATTCCGAGTTACATAAGGGGGAGGAACAGAGTAGGAGATAGGTAACATCACAGGGGGGAATGGCAGAAGGAAATGCAGTTCACTGGAGGACAGTGTTACGTGACAGATGTCAGACACATCATGGAAAGAGGAGTGCCACAAGATAAGCATGGGAAAGTCAAGAAATGGAAGGTGTACACTGTAGCCAACACCAAAGTTTCTTGCTGGGCGTGCATGTGCACGTGTGTGTGCCAGGAGGCGCGAGTAGGGCAGTGTGCGCACGTGTAAGGCAGACTGAGCATGTAGGAGCTTGTTGGCAGACTTATAAGACTGTTTGCACTGGTGTGTGCGTGTTTTCACCCAAATAAGTAGATTCTAAACTGTGTAAGCATGTGTGCAGTGTGTTAGCCACTATGAGCGTGTTTTGGCTGGTATGCGTTGCTCCCCCCTGAGGAAACAGAAAGGAAAAAGGAAGCAACAGAAATAGTAGGAAGCTAGCAGAGAATACTGCTGGAGCTAGCAGGTGAAAACAATTAGAAGCAGGCAATTACACAGGCAGAATAGTAGCCCAGCCCAACACTTAAAACTCTGCAAACAGCAGTGCAGGATGTTTCTCTCAAGAGACACTGCAAGACAGGAGTAAGCTATTAGAAGTGAAAACTGAAAAAGCAGAAATGCTAGGGGCTGCCATAGCTGTCATAAGGAGACATAGGCGACTTGCTGAGGGTGGTGACAATGCAAATGGTGCCAGACAACCCACAGTGAGGAGACGGAGAAGAGTGTACAGGCCCAGGGTCACCTACCAGGGGTTACATGAGCTGGAGATAGTGGAGCTATATAGTGGACAGAGACCTCCTGCAGCAAATTGTTGAGCTGTGCAGGCCACGCCTCACACACAGAACCAACAGAGGGGAACCCATCCCAGTGGAAACCAAGGTATGTGTTGGCTTAAGAATACTAGCAACAGGTACCTTCCAGAGACCAACTGGTGATATGATGGGGATCTCACAGGCATCAGCATCCAGGGTACTGCACCAGTTCCTGGATGCCATGTCAGTACATGTCGGAGATCATGTATATTTCCCCAATTCCCGTGAGGCATTGGCTAGCAATAAGTGGCTCTTCCAGCAAATAGCGGAATACCCTGAGGTAGTGGGTGCAATAGACTGCACGAATATATGCATCAAAGCACCAGCTGGTGAGCGGGGTAGGGCCTACATTAACCGCAAGGGCCAACTCCATCAACTGCCAGGTCATGTGTGATGCCCAGGGCATAATAATGAATGTGTGTGCTGGCTGCCCTGGAAGCTACCATGATTCCCATATCTGGCATCTGACGCAGCTGTACCAGACATTTTCCAGTGGGGACATCCCACATGGTCACCTAGTAGGGGATGCTGGATATGCACTGGAGCTGTGGCTGATGACACCCATCAGAAATGCACACACAGCTGAACAGGAACGCCATAATGAGGCACACGCACAAACACAAAATGTAATCGAGCGTGTGTTTGGGCTGCTCAAGTCACGGTTCCAGTGCCTGGATACATCTGGTGGAGCCTTGCAGTACTCACCAACTACATGTACCCAAATTGTCATGGTATGTGCTATGCTACATAATATGATTCTGTGAAAACAGCTGCAGCAGGATCACCATAGAGCTGGGCCAAACAGCCCCCCACCATTGCCAAGTCAATCACAGGTAGAGCGTGACTCAGAGGAGGAACAACCTGAGCCTGCCCCAGTAGGCAGAAGGAGGCATGCCCAGTATGCCTTGGCCTTGGCAACACACAGCACATACACTGGCTCAGTAGGGACCCTGGAAATGATACCTCTCTCCGACTCACACATATAGTAAAAGGGGTGCCTAAGTTGACACAACCTGCTTTCAAACATGTACAGGGAGTGTAGTATGTGCATCCAACATAGGCAGCCCTGCAGCACCACCTGAGGCATGATTGCCATGTGTTAAGCAATGTAACACTATGTAGTATATGCAAACTTGATGACCCTGACTAGCATCCTACCCTCACCAAGCATGATGCCACAATATGAGATGAGATGATCAATTGCAATAATTGGCTGAAGTATTGCTGTTAGTCAAAGGGGATCCAATGTGTGCCAGCCTGGGATAACATGCTGAGCACGACATGATGCTCCACCTGCTAGGGGTGGCATGCACCTATCTGTCCTGGCCTTATGGATACTGGCAAAGGCTGTTGTTACCCCCAGCGTGCCTTGAATAGGTAAGGCTCAAAACAAACCCACCTCCATAGGTATCACAAGGGATAAGAACATAGATGTAATGCTACCCAATGCCAGAAGTCTAAACAGCAAGATGCATGCAGTCTAAACTCCCCCAGTATGGAGAATGTTGATATCTGTTCTGTAACAGAAAACTGGGTCAAGGCTCACAGCAGCACCCTAACACTACAAGGTTACACCTCATACTGTGCTGTACAGCCCCAAAACATGGAACAAGCTACAAAAGGAGGGTGACTAGCAATAATGGTCAAGGATAACCACACCCACATGTTGGTACCACAACAAGAAGCAGCATGGAATAGCCATGGTTAAGTAACAGTGGCTAAACCTGCCTCCCAGTTTATAGCCTGCTACAGTCTACTGTCCTAACACCAGGAACTGCACTTGGCCTATGTTGGAATACATGCATATATCAAGCTCTCCAAACCACATTATATTGGGTGACTGAAAATACACAAACATAGACTGGGAGCATTATTCTAGCTCCAACACCCTAGGACAAAGGTTCCTAGAATCCATAAACCAAAATGCTCAGGAACAACGTACCACTCCCACAAGAGGGGTAAGCATACTGGATGTGATAATCAGCAACATGGGTACTGGATGGCAAGATGAGAAGTGTATCTCTCACTGGTAAGATCAGACCATAGAGTAATCACACCGGATATGCACATCCTGACCACAGTCCCTGGCTAGAAAACCACAGTGAAAAACTTGTGGAAAGCAAATGTTGCACTCCTCCAAACTGATGTGGAATCCATTAAAGGCCCTGTTCATGTGCAAAATATGGGCCACACCTCAGAACCCATTATACAGGCATTCCATGAACACTGCCAGGAATGCATGGATTATGCAATCCCAAATAAAACCAAGACACAATGCCATACATGCAGGCATCTGGCATGGTGGACCCCAGCCATTACCAAACCATGCAAGAGAATGAGGAAGCTACTACATGATAGAGCACACCTAAAAAGGGAAGTAATCTCTGATCAGTAGTATGGCAATAAAATATGTCCACTCATACAATCCAATAAGGCCAGCTACAACAAGTTGAATCTGTGAATCTTGAGGCAATGTTACACCTGCCCCATGTACACAGACAACCCACTCCTCCCCCCAAGAAATACAAATATATGTGAGAGATGCAACCATTTATCCAAACCAGAGGCTGAGCTCTCTCAACTCAGTACTGTCAAAACTAGTCAGGAGGAGAAGGTAACCACGCACACACCACAAACCCAGTCTCACATAGACCTATCAGAACTGCAAACCAAAGACATAAACACAGAAAAACATTCCCGGAGGCTCTAATTACAAACACACCACATCAACAGAGGCCTCCAAAGCAGACACCCAAGCAACCACTACCTCCAAACATAGCACATGCAACACATAGTACACAAAGCTGGTGTGCCAAACAGTCACAGGCCAGAAGGAGAAACAACATGCCTGATACAGTTGTAATAGGTGACTCCATAGTCAGACACACTGCTGTCCCGCTCACCAGACTGAACAAGGGAAAGGGTACAGTAAGTTGCCTGTAGGCTGCTACAATACTCCACATAACACAAGTACGCAGGTCACCCCAAAGCAAGTACAAATATGATGCAGTCATTGTCCATGCTGGTGTGAATGACCTGAGATGTACCTCCCCGGACTACATGAAAAGAGACATAGATGAGCTCTCTGATTATGTAGTCCAGGCCGGTATGACACTGACCTTGTGCAGCATCCTACCCTCACCAAAATGATGCCACAGTACAAACACAGAATGATCAGCTTTAACAAGTGGCACAATTACTGGTGTCATTCCAAGGGGATCCAATGTCTGTCTGCTTGGGATGTCATGCTTGACAAGCCACGCTGCTTTGCCAGGGATGGCTTGCACCTGTTACCCCTGGGCATCTGGATATTGGCTAAGGCTCTTGCCACCTCCATAGAGCCTTTTGTAGGCAAGGCTGAAATGACTAACCCACCTCCCTAGAAAACATAAGTGGAAAGAAACATAAGGGTAATGCTGCCCAATGCCAGACATCTAAACCTCAACATGCATGCTCCTGAGGCCCTCCCCAGTATGGAGAACATCGATGTCTGTGCAGTGACAGAAACCTGCAGCAAGGCTCCTGAGAGCACACCAGCACTACCAGGTTATACCTCATATCATGCGTTATGGCCCCAAAACCTGGACCAAACCATAAAAGGAGGGGGAGTATCCATATTCAGCAAAGATACCCACACGTCCAGGTAATTGACAATGCACGAAGCATCGGAGATCACCCATGTGCAACTAACCGTAGGCAAAACTGCTGTACAGTCTGTAGAATGCTACAGACCACACTCTCACACACAGGAACCCTACTCAGCCTTCCTGAAGACACTGGACAGTATGAATGTCTCACCAAATACCAAACAAGGTACTCACAAATTACCACATAGGTGGTAATCCATTATGTATGGAAGGAGTAATCAGGGACCTAGGGACACAAGTGGACAGTAACCTGTCATGTGACACTCACATTGCCAACGTGGCTAGGAAGACCGTCTATATTGGCCACCTTATCATGAAAGGATTCATATCTACATCAACAGAGGTCATTGTGCCCCTATACTGTTCTCTTATCAGGCCCATAATTTAGTACAATGCCTCATTTGGGATGTACCTTACCCGACACCTGCAGCAGTTAGAAAGACCTCAAAGGTACCTCACCAAGAGGATAAAGGGTCTCAAATATATGTCATATGCTGCCTGGCTGTAGACACCCCAGCTGTATGCAGTCACATACTGCCTATGCAGAGGCGTTGTATGCCTGTTGTACAAGGCCATGTCCAACATAGGATTAATGGACATGCTCCACCCCAGAAAACCCAAATCCATCAGAGCTGTGAGAGCGAGAGATGTCAACCTCAACACATAATGAAATAGGATGTGCTGGAGGGACAGATACATAACCCAGAGGCCCCCTACACCCTGGAAAGGAATCCCACTCCATGTTAGGCAGAGCCCCTCACTGACTCTCTTCAACAGGAATCTTGCCAAGTGGATGGGTGATCGTAGATGTACACTGGGGTCTTCACTGTGTCACGTTCAGACAGAGGCACAGTAAAGTAAATCCTAAATGGCCATAATATTCACATAGCAAGGGGTGGCGAAAGCCACACACACTCTGGCTAGGCTTATGAATGCCCTAGTGCAGATAGCCTAGTATCAACCTATGAACCTATGAAGATACAAATTGTACAGGACACTAAGGATAATCACAAGGCTTTCTTAACTGATGGTAGGAACCTTGTTGGGAATTCACAGATATGCTCTAAATCACTCAAATATTACAAACAATATACCAAACACACACACATATTGCCAACATCCAACCTGACAGGTGCAGTACAACCCCCCCCAAACTGCCAAATATCTATCCCAGCAGAGTGCTGGCTCCCTGACATTGCAGATGCTGAGGTAACAGCCAGCATCTACAAAGCAAAACACACAGCATCAATGGTACGAGATGGTGTCCTAGGCTGAGTACAACATGGACTCCAAGAAGAATGGAACGCCAAATAACACTACTGCTCAGTGTCAGCCTTACCACAGGATATGTACCCAAAGAGCAGTGTACAACAACAGTGGTCCTTCTCCACAAAGGTGTTGCCTGAATGGATATTGCAAACTACCACCCCAGAATCCTGACAAGCTTGGTCTGCAAAGCTATGGAAAGGATCAGCATGTGCCTCAGACATAAAGATATTGGGGACCTACTGACACTGGACCCTACCCAGTGTGGCTTTCATAAGTGCAGATCCTGCCCCTTAAACATGTTTGACTCATTTGAAACAGTCATTAAGGCCATTGATGAGGGGAATGTGGTCCACACAGCCTAGCTGGGCCTTGCAAAAGGCTTCCATACAATACCCCACGTGTTCATTATAGATAAGCTCACCAGCTTAAATATAAACCCCTATGTCAGTAGAGGGGTTGCAAACCAGACCAAGGACAGAACTGACATGGTCAGAAATGCTGCAGCCATGTCAGACTACAAACCAGATACAACTGGCATCCCACAAGGCTCGGTCCTGGGACCTCCCTTGTTTTGTATATATGTCCCATAGGTACAGGCCAACATGGAAGGACTGTGTCTGAACAAGTTTGCAGAGGACTACAAACTGGCCACCATAACTGACCCTCCAGCTGACACAAGCATCCCACAAAAGGGCCACATAGAAACAGACAACTGGTGCCATAGCCAGGTCAGCAAGCTAATTGCAGAAAAGGGTATAGTCAACCCCTGTGGATATACAGTAAGTGCCCACCAATTACCACATAGGTGTTAACCCATTAAGTACTTAAGATGTAATAAGAGACCTGGGAACACAAGTTGATAGATATCATGCATTGGACAAGCATGTGGCTGTAGTGGTTACAGAAACATACCATATACCCACCTAATCATGAAGGTAGTCAGATCTAGATCAGGGGAGGTCATTGTGGCTCTGCAGTCATCCTTCATCAGCCTCACAATTGACTACAATGGCCCCTGTGGGATGTACCTCAGCAGACACCTCCATCAACTGGAAAGACCCCAAAAGTACCTCACCAGGAGTATCAAAGAGCTTGAACAGATGCCATGTGTTGCCTGATTAAACAAACTGCAGCTCCACACAGTGCCATACTGCCCGCCCAGAGGCAAGCTGTGCCTGATGTATAAAGCCATGTCCAAGCTGGAATCAATGAACATGCTGCACCTTGTACAATCTGAATGGCAGTGAGCTATGTACATGAGAGACCTGAACCCCAGCACTGATATACATAGGACATGCTGTACTGATTGATCCATAACACAGAAGCCCCCCCACTCTTGAGTAAACTCCCAGTACAGGTTAGCCAGAGAGTCACTCATCGACTCTCAAGAGGAATCTTGATGAGTGGATGGGAGATGGTAGGTTTTCCTGGGTATCACTGTTATGTCAGGGGTAGACGGAGGCACAGTATACTAACCATGACATATGTCATGGCAAACTCCAGTTACAATGTGTGTCGAAGGACAAACACACTCTCTGACTAGCATTAGAAATGGTCTAGGGCACATCGCTAGTGTTTGCCAATGTCCACCTATGTTGTGGAATACACTACCAATGTTGGACAAGCCTGGTTTAAGTAGTCCATATCTGAACATAATGCAACATGGTCATATGTGCACAACTGGCCCCTAACCAGTCTGTTGTGCTCACTATGAAAATTTAAAGCAGTGATAGGACTAAAGCCCAGGATACTGTCCACCACAGTGAAAGTACTGAACCAGTACACTATACGGTACTACAGTGTTTGGTCAGTATGAAAGGATGTTGACAACTGTATGCAAAGTATCCCATGCAAACCCTGCAGGCACTGTATAATCCCTGTTGTGTTCAGACACAAAGCAGTTGGCCAGTAAGTACACAATATGACAGCCAACACACAACCATAAACGTGAGATATTGTTAAAGTTCACACTCATCCACAAATGTGGTGGACTGCAGAGTTCAACATATGGAAAGTTCACACTGGGTATGCTCGCACACTTTGATAAATGAGACACATCAGACAACATGCCATGGAAAGCCTGAACTGGGCATGCTCACACACTCAGGCCATATCTCAGTTTAGCAGTTGGCCACACATATCTGGTATTTGTACGTGTTATTCCAGGAACCAACCACATTACAGCAATCTGCCCAGTGCACACAGTTAAATGACTACAGAGATCCCATCGAGACTAGGTCTCAAACACGCAACTTGAGAGGGGATGTTGAATATCAAATAAACGAAAATTCATGAGCTATGAGCGAAGAAGAGCTGTGCCCGCTCATAGAAGTACCAAATCCTCAGGCAGGACAGGAAGGGCAGGACCCAACACTCCTAGTATATAGACTGTGGACACCGGAAGATATCCGAAAAGCCACAGAGGGAATTCCCCATCCAAAAGTTAATTTTAGAAAATTCTTAGACTTGCAGGGCATGAGGTTAAGTTACCATTTAAATGGAGAAGAAGTAGAAAAAAGTAGTCAGACAGATCGTAGGTCCAGATTGGCACATGATCAGTGGCAACTGGAATCCTCGTGACACAGAACACAAGCCACTCCCACATAGTAACGCAGAGCTGGATAACAGAGTGAAAGGTCTGACAGACTGAATCTCTGAGAAATGGAAGCCTAGGGCAGACTGGACTTGCATTAATCAATGCATCCAACAAGAAAGTCAAACAGTTGATAGATATTATGCTAGATTATTAGTGTTTTAACAACCATTGTGGAATGCAGGTACCTGAAGACCAGACACATGATTCCCCATATGAGCAGCAGCTAAAGAATGCATTTTCGAAAGGCAGTATTACACCCATTTTCAGCTTTATTACAAAGCACATAGTAGATCACCGTACAAGTAAATTACAGTCATTACTTGAATATGCAAGACATGCCAAAAGGCATTTTAATAATAAAAAGAAAAAGAAAACTCAAGTATTTGCTGTAGAAGACTGAGCTGAAGTTTTTGTAGTACAGTCGGGGAAAAAGGGCAAGAAAAATGCCCAGGGAAACAAACAATCTGATAAATGATCAGAAGAGTTTGAAGAAAGGAAGAAAAGGGGTGAATGTTTTAAATGCGGAAAAAAGGGACATTTGGCAAGGGATTGCAAGCAAAATAAGAAGGTAGCCATGGAAGATAAGGAGGGTGAGGACTGACTATATGATAGTCAAGAATCACTAGAAAAGAATAACTGAGAAAAGATAAATGCGAATGTGATAGAAAGGATAGAGAATGTGACAGAAGAAATAGAGGAAGTGCAAGAAACCACAGATAGTGAAGAAAGTGAAATTTTAGACTTAGCATTATTGAGCCTAGAGCTCTATTTAGCAGACACGAAACCAGAAGTTACACTTCTGGTAGAGGGCAGGGAAGTTACATTTCTGTGTGACTCAGGGCATCGCGAACCTTGATACATCCTTCCAAACTACCAGAAAATTCAGAATCACTTGATTGTATATTAGTGAAAGCAGCTAATGGACAGCTGTATCGAGAGCCACTCTCCCATAACATAGCAATAACTTACCCTGTTTCAGGGATGACCCAGAAAAGCAAAATTGTTGTTTTTGCAAAATGCCCAGTAAACCTTTTGGGCAGAGACCTTATGCAGATATTTGGCATAGCAGTAGTTCCAACCATGCAGGGTATGGAAGCACAGTGACAAATGGATACTTTTGTAGTGCGACCGGAGGGTGAAACATTTTATTGGTACAGCCAGGACTTGGTTACAACTGGTCCAGGGGCAGTAACCGAAGAACTGATGAATGTAGCCATCAGTAAGTCCCCCTCCCTTGACACTGATAAACAGCATTTGTTGCACTGTACTCTATATTACTGTAGCACACCAGGACCTGATAAAGAATATGAGCAAGAACTGTTTAGAAACCATGCCAACAGATTGGTATTACATAATCTGTACTGGGACACAGAAGGGAACAGTGTAGTTAGCTGTTCATTGCCCCAGGAATTCTTAGCACTTTATAAATCTAATTGATTACCACATGTTAGTTTGAATCTGCTCCATTGACTAACTTGATATACAAAAGCCTATGGCAGCACAAGATTTACTACAATGGACACCAGAAGCAGAATCAGCTTTCTGCAGATTAAAGCAATTGATAGCGTCCTCATTAGTTTTAGGACTACCAAACTATCATAAACGTTTTTCCAAACCATAGATTGTAAGCAAGGTTATATGACGTCAGTATTGACACAGCAACATGGGGACAAACAACGTCCCATAGCTTACTATTCATCACAGCTGTACCCAGTGGTGCGATCTCTGCCCCACTGTGTACAAGAAGTAGTTGCAGCTGCAATGGCAGTGCAGGCTTCAGCCTCAGTAGTGTTGTTCCACCCTCTCACATTGAGAGTGCCTCATGCAGTCTGTTGTGCTCACTATGAAAATTTAAAGCAGTGATAGGACTAAAGCCCAGGATACTGTCCACCACAGTGAAAGTACTGAACCAGTACACTATGGTACTACAGTGTTTGGTCAGTATGAAAGGATGTTGACAACTGTATGCAAAGTATCCCATGCAAACCCTGCAGGCACTGTATAATCCCTGTTGTGTTCAGACACAAAGCAGTTGGCCAGTAAGGGCCACACATGACAGCCAACATACACAACCATAAACGGAGATATTGTTAAAAGTTCACATCATCCACAAATGTGGTGGACCTGCAGAGTTCAACATATGGAAAGTTCCTCACACTGCATGCGCTCGCATTACCCTCTTGGATAAATGTGAGACATCAGACAACATGCCATGGAAAGCCTGAACTGCCTACACACAGGCCATATCTCAGTTTGGCGCAGTTGGCCACACACATATCTGGTATTGCCATTCCAGAAACCAACTACACATTACAGCAATCTGCTCCAGTGCACACTAAAGCCAAAATGACTACAGAGATCCTTAATTTATGACTACAGGGGCTGGGTCCCCAAAACACTCAAATCCTGGAGAGGGGATGTTGAACATCAAATTAAAACGGTGAAAAATCTCGAGCTATGAGCCAAGAAGAGCTGCTGTGCCCGGGCCATAGGCACCAAATCCCTGGTAAGTATGACAGGAAGGGCAGGACCTAAATTACCCTAGGGTATATGTGACTGTGGACACCGGAAGATAATCCTAAAAGCCACAGAGGGAATTCCCCATCCAAGTTACCTTTTAGAAAATTTTTAGACTTGCAGGGCATGAGGCGTTTACCATTTAAAAGTCGGGAGAAGAAGTAGAAAAAAGTGCAGAGTCAGACAGATCGTGAGGGTCCTCAAGGCCATGATCAGTGGCAACTGAACTCGTGGACACAGAACACACAAGCTTACCTCTACATAGTAACGCAGAGCTGGATAACAGAGTGAAAGGTCTGACAGACTGGAATTCCCTGAGAAAATGGAAGCCTGAAGTGGTATTCGATTTTGCATTAATCAATGCATCCAACAAGAAAAGCCGCCGGTGCTGATAGATATTATTATGTATAGATTATTAGTGTTTTAACAACTTCATTGGCCAGGAAATGCAGGCACCTGGAAGACCAGACACATGATTCCCCACATACAAAAGAGCAAGCAGCAGCTAAAGAATGCATTTTGAAAGGCAAGCAGCCATACACCCATTTTCAGCTGCTTCTTATTGTGCTACTACAGTAGATCACCAGACAAGTAAATTACATATATAGCTTCACATTACTTGAATATGCAAGTATATTACGCCAAAAGGTATTTTAATAATAAAAGAAAAGAAAACTCAAGTATTTGCTGTAGAAGACTGAGCTGAAGTTTGGAAGTACAGTCGAAAAGGGCAAGAAAATGCTCCAGGAAACAAAACAATCAGATACAAATGATCAGAAGAGTTTGCAATTGTGCTGAAGCAAGCAACAATGTTTTAAATAAAGCGGAAAAAGGGACAGATTTGGCAAGGGATTGCAAGGCAAAAATAAGAAGGTAGCCATGGAAGATAAGTGATAAGGGAGGACTGACTATATGATACCGGGTCAAGAATCACTAGAAAAGAAATAACTGAGAAAAGATAAAATGTAATGTGATAGAAAGGATAGAGAATGACAGAAGAAATAGAGGAAGTGCAAGAAAACCACAATAATATGATAGTGAAGAAAGTGGAAATTTTAGACTTAGCATTATTGGAGCCTAGAGCTCTATTTGCAGGCAGACACTTAAAACCAGAAGTTACACTTCTGGTAGAGTGGCAGGGGAAGTTACATTTCTGTGTGACTCATAGGGCATCACGCTGAACCTTTGATACATCCCCCTTCCAAACTACCAGAAAATTCAGAATCACTTGATTGTATATTAGTGAAAGCAGCTAATGGACAGCCAATGAGAGCCACTCCCATAACATAGCAATAACTTACCCTGTTTCCAGGGATGACCCAGAAAAGCAAAATTGTTGTTTTTGCAAAATGCCCAGTAAACCTGCAGAGACCTTTTATGCAGATATTTGCATAGCAGTAGTTCCAAACTACATGCAGGTATGGAAGCACAGTGACAAATGGATATTTTGTAGCACAAATGAGGCAAAACATTTTACGTACAGCCAGGACTTGGTTACAACTGGTCCAGGGCAGTAAATCAAGAACTGATGAATGTAGCCATCAGTAAGTCCCTCCCTTGACACACTGATAAAACAGCATTTGCTGTAACTGTACCTATTACTGTAGCACACCAGGACCTGATAAAGAATAATATATAAGAACTGTTTAGGACCATGCCAAATAGATTGGTATTACATAATCTGTACTGGGACAATAGAAGGAAATAGTGTAGTTAGCTGTCTTATTGCCCCAGAATTCTTAGCACTTATAAATCTAATTGATTACCACATACGTTAGTTTGAATCTCACCACACCAACTTGATATACAAAAAGCCTATGGCAGCACAAGATTTACTACAATGGACACTAGAAGCAGAATCAGCTTCTGGCAGATTAAAAGCAAATTGATAGCTGGCCCCTACTAGTTTTAGGACTACCAAACTATCATAAACGCTTTTTTCCAAACCATAGATTGTAAGCAAGGTTATATGACGTCAGTATTGACACAGCAACATGGGGACAAACAACGTCCCATAGCTTACTATTCATCACAGCTGTACCCAGTGGTGCGATCTCTGCCCCACTGTGTACAAGAAGTAGTTGCAGCTGCAATGGCAGTGCAGGCTTCAGCCTCAGTAGTGTTGTTCCACCCTCTCACATTGAGAGTGCCTCATGCAGTCGCGATTATTTTACTGCAAGAAAAAGTAGCATATCTTTCTTCTGCTAGACCTCTTTCCTGTATGACTATACTGTTGAGCCAACTTCACATGGCAATTGAAAGTTCGGTGTATTAACTTTTGAATCATTTCATCTGTTCTAACCCCTGCAGATGGTACACCACACAGCTGCTCGCAAGATTGAGCAAAAAGACACTACCTAGAAAAGATCTCATGGATGTTCTCTTTGGATGATGCCGAGATGACATATTACATGATGTATTTGAAGTGTAAAAGGGTCCCACAGGGCAGAATCTAGTAGGATATGCAGTAGTTTCTGATACTGAAATTTAGAAGTGAACCTTAATACACAATTTATCTGGCATACCAGCAGAATTGATTGCCTTGACATGGCATGTACCTTAGCAATGGCAATGTGTGAATATTTTACATAGCCAGTATGTTTTTTCTACTCTACATGTTTTTGCTAACAGTGGAAGAATAGAGGAATTATAACATCTACCGGAAACCGATTAATCATGGCCAGTTTATTTTGATTTGTTAGAATCTATTCAGTTACCCCAGAAAGTAGCTATTTGTAAACGCGAGCTCATACCAAGCAACAGGATAGATTTCAAAAAGTACCGCAAGAACTGACACAGGCTAAAACAGGCAGTCGCTTCAGAAGTATTTTTTGAGTGAGGAATTACAAACCTCTGAGATTTTGACGAAATGTTGAAACAATGTGACACTTACTACAAATGTAGAAAAACAGAGATGGATAAAACGAGGAGCAATTCTTGAGAAAGGGCTGTACATCTCCAAAGAAGGAAAACCGATATTGCCATCTAACTTGTTTAGATATGCAGCTTTGTTGAGCCATGTCTCAACAGGGGGGATGGTACAGTTAGTGAATCGAGTGTTTACAACATATGGGTTTATAAACTACACTAAAACATTGTGTGCAGCATGTCATGTTTGTAATAAACATCATGCACAAGGGGCATTGAAGCCTAAGCAAGGGAGTTTCCCTACACCACCATACCCGTGCCATACTATTTGTATGGATTTCATAGAACTAAACAAATGCGAAAATAAGAAGTATTGTCTTGTCATTTTAGATATGTTTTCCAAATGGGTGGAAGCTTTTCCAACTAAAAATCCAGATGCAGCTACCGTTGCGAAAGTTCTCTTTAAAGAAATTATTCCTAGATTTGGCATACTGGAAAAGATTTATAGTGACAATGGCACACACTTTGTAAATCAAGCTATACAACAGTTGAGTCGATATTTCGGAATTTCCTTGAAGAACTATTGTGCATACCACCCACAATCTGCAGGATTAGTAGAGAGGCAT
>NC_056750.1:687113165-687164265 GCF_019279795.1 Protopterus annectens
TACATATACCTTTGTTTCCACTGGGATAGTTTCCCCTCTGTTGGCTCTGAGTTGATGGTGGCAGGAGCTCGTTGAGTTGCTGTAGTATGTCCCTGTCCACCTTGTAGCACTCTATGTCTCCAGCTCATGCTAGTAAGCCACTGAAGAAAGGTTACCCCTAGGTCTGAACACTCTTCTCCTCCTTAGTCTTTGCCATTTGTCAGCATCATACTCATCACTGCCCTTAGTCTGTAGCTTGGCAGAGATGTAACAAAGCAGCTGCAGCCCCTATCATTTGTCAGTTAAAATTCTCAAGTGTGTGTACTCAATGGTGCAGAGTATGTGGGAAATCAGATTGAAGGTATCTGCATACTTTATACTGATGTGATGCAAATGCAGCCGCAATAATGTGATTGGCTAACTATGATATATTCCACCTGCCAGCTACATTATTAAGGGGTTTGAATGGCCCACTGCAGTGGCAGAGACCTTATTAGTCATTTATCATTGGCTGCCTTTTGTCTGCTATTTCCTTTTATATTGTTTCCAGTTTCCTATACTGTGGTTACAGTGTAACCACTGCTGGGCAAAATGGCCCTCCCTGTTTACAGGCATGCTCAGCATTTCTCTCACCAGCTAAGCAGCCTCAGACACACCACCTGCTTAGCTGAGCACAAACAGAAGCCACGGAGCTCCAATGTGCTTACACAAAGCACGACACACCCCCTTTTCATGTCAGATACCTCTTCTGCCTACATCACCATGTTGTAGTCCCTACACCATTAGGTACCTGCAGACACGGTGGCCCATTTTGCTATTCAGTAAACTGAGCTCATTTGCATACACCTAATTATGTATACCCTAGTT
This sequence comes from Protopterus annectens, assembly GCF_019279795.1. Taxonomy (NCBI): domain Eukaryota; kingdom Metazoa; phylum Chordata; order Ceratodontiformes; family Protopteridae; genus Protopterus; species Protopterus annectens. The sequence goes on from NC_056750.1 coordinate 687,114,012, forward strand.
ACAGCACTACACAAGGGCCTATGTCCTTAGCAGCCACTCTTGCCTGCCATTGTATGAGTCTGCATGATGGCAAGTATAATGGGGAAATTCTTTTTAGCTTAAATAATCCCCTTTTAATATTTTGTCAATACACGGCAGGTTCAGGTTAAGGCACTTTAATCTTGCAGCAAGGAGACAAAAACGTGCTAATACAGTTTGACTAACTAAAATCAGGAAGTGAAACCATTTTTATACATTTCTTACAAGGTATGGCCTACTAAGCTGACATAACAAATCACAAGTTCTTTCAATATTATTTCATGGCAGCTGTTTGTCCATGATTTTCTGCTGGTACATCAAGTTTATGAAAAAACTTCCTAAGAAAAACAACGTGGCCTTGATGACCACCAGTAAGATACAACTTCTCTCTATGCAATGTTACCATTCAAGGTACTATGGCTAATTTGAGCACAAAGCAAGTACAGATTATACTTCATTTCTTCGAGCAATCATTGTTTGACTGTATCTAGTTCTTCTGCAGCTGTGCATGTTCTCATAACATGAACAGAGCTAATTGTTCAAGTTCAGTAACATTGTAGAAAACAGTATTGTTCTATTCATTAATTTCCTGACCTAGCAGATAATCACCTGTTTTTCAGTATATATCCAAAAGGCATAAACATGAATTTTGCTGTGCTAGCAAATACTAGGTCAGGGTGCATCTTGCAGTTTTCAGAAAGCATATTGTCATTTTAGAAAAGCATCTTTTAGTTTCACACAAAACTAAGCTGTACATAAAACAGAATGAAATGTGTTAACCCTTTTAGCTTCTAATAAGCACTAAACACATACATTAATACATATTTTTCTAACATTTCCCCCCTGTTAATACTTTTTATTCTATTTTCAAAAGCATAAACAGTTTGCTTCTTCTCCTAACCTCTTCTGTTCAAGATTTGCAGTTAAGAGAGTCATTCAGTTTAAACTTATGAAAGTGTTTCATTCTTTCAACATTTCTTCAATTTCAGTACCTTGATACAGAGTTTCAGAAACTGACATGTCTATAAAATCTTTGATTAATCTTTTCATGCAGCAGATACCACAGCAAACACACACTCCCAATAGAAGTAATCCCACACAAATGGCAATTAGGATGTTCATTAGGATGCTACCCCACCCCCCCAAACAAATTCTGGAAAAAGTCCCTCAGTGGGTTTGGGCCCGGTTTGGTTATGGTCCACCCTTGCTGAATCACCTCAAGATGGTCGCTTATCTCATGCTGGTTGTCAGGAATATACGAACAGCTCTCCTCTTTTATTAAAGTGCATCGCACCACCTTTCGCCGCTCGGGTGAAGTCAAGAGCCATGCGGTTTTGAAGTACCACAGTTCTCATAGCATTCAGTTCATCAGTCATTAATTTGAGAGCAGAAAAAGTTGCATTACTCATTACTTCGAGAAGTTTGGACAGTTTTCTCAGCTCCCAAATTGATTTCACTGCGCCATATGCAGGGGCTATACCTGCCCACGATATAATAGTGTCACTCAAGTCCATGTGTCAGTTTATCTTTGTTCTTCACGGAATTATGGTTTCTCCAGCCTGCTTGATTCGTCCCACTGGATTTTCAGGCCTTTTGATTGATTTCCATTTTTTTTTTGGTGACCTCTCCTGACATTTCCGAATTCTTCCTGAGGCAAGACTGCGTTGTATCGTATGGCCGGAACCAGGTAAATTCAAAAAAACAACTACTGCGGACCAGTTCTCAGGTAACTGCATTTGTGCCATGCCTTTTTCCCCACAAACAAAATAAATTCTCTACTTTGGTATTAATATACACTTGCCCTGCATGAAACATTTTTCTTATCAATAATAGATAGTTGTTTATAAAGTTAACAGGATACGTTGTATCTCATCAACAATTTTATGTATCGAACTCTAGATAAGAGTCATAGTTTGCATCACTGTTAAGATATAACCTGCATTATTGGCTTTGGTACTTGACATTTGTAAGGAACAGTCACATTACAATTACTCAACCTACCTGAACAGGTATAATTTATGTGTAAAAACACACAATTCCCTTTTTGTGTAACAGGCAGGTACAGTACTATTTGTCTTGTGATTTTACAGTTGTAGTATCAAAATCTAATTTTCCCAGGTCTCATTGACCCCTAGGGACAACAGTCATTAGTAATCCCTGTATGCTGTTTGTATTAGCCTGTACAAATCCAGCAATTTGAAACATTAAAAGTTCCAGCATACACATATTATAATTGCTTGGTAAGTGTTAAAGTTCGGATGCAAGTCTATGAGTGATTCTCATTTGTTCAGTTCAGCCTGTGTGGCTGGAAAAGGAAAACCACAGTAAAAAAAAAATCATTGTTATCAGTATGGTTAACAGGATAATCATGCAATACTTCTGGGGTTGTTCTGCATTCCTGTTTTCTCTATATCTGGTCATTTTGTTCTTGTTGGGTAACAGTAAACAAAGAGTTTTGTCAGTTCAAAGTTCTTAACCAGTTTGCAGTGTGTCAAATGAATCCAGGATGCTCGCTCTGCGATCTTGACTGAAGTGGGTGTTGACGAAGTAGCACTTGGTATGGCCCTTCCACTTCACAGTGTCGTCCAATTCTTTTTCTTGATGATTTTCACCCAGAACCTAACACGTGTCTGAGACTACTGCTGCTTCCGATGGTCTGGCTTGTTTGTTTTATCTGAAACAGAATTTAACTGCAAAGATTGTTTATTACTTAAAGGAGTCATCTCCTTATATTCTACCAGTGAACCATCAGCCTCCTGGTCTGCAGGCATGGAGAGGCTTCAAACTGAGGTATATCATATGCCCCCAATAGTATTTCAAAGGAGTTAACCCTTTTGCATTTGGAACAATTCTCATGCTCCAACAGTGCGAGGCAGGCAGTGCACGCAGTTCTTTTGTATTTCACTCATTAATTTCTAAACATTTTTCAAAATTCCATTATGCCTCTCTACTAATCCTGCAGATTGTGGGTGGTATGCACAATAGTTCTTCAAGGAAATTCCGAAATATCGACTCAACTTCATTGTAACGCTTGATTTACAAAGTGTGTGCCATTGTCACTATAAATCTTTCCAGTATGCCAAATCTAGGAATAATTTCTTTAAAGAGGAACTTTATGTGGTAGCTGCATCTGGATTTTTAGTTGGAAAAGCTTTCACCATTTGAAAACATATCTAAAATGACAAGACAATACTTCTTATTTTCGCATTTGTTTAGTTCTATGAAATCCATACAAATAGTATGGCACAGGTATGGTGGTGTAGGAAACTCCTTGCTTAGGCTTCAATGCCCCCTTGTGCATGATCTATTACAAACGCTGACATGCCGCACAAAATTTACCAAAGTGTAGTTTATAAACCCATATGTTGTAAAACACTTTCGATTCACTAACTGTTCATCCTCCCTGTTGAGACATGGCTCAACAAAGCTGCAGTGGCTATCTAAACAAGTTAGATGGCAATATCGGTTTTCCTTCTTTGGAGATGTACAGCCCTTTCTCCAAAATTGCTCCTCGTTTTATCCATCTCTGTTTTTTCTACATTTGCAGTAAGTGTCTGCATTGTTTTCAACATTTCTAAATCTAAAATCTCAGAGGGTTTGTAATTCCTCACTCAAAAGAAATACTTCTGAAACTGAAGCTGCCTGTTTGCAGCCCTGTCAGTTCTTGCATTACTTTTGAAATCTATCTGTTGCCTTGGTATGAGCTACACATTTACGGCAAATAGCTACTTTCTGAGGTAACTGAATAGATTCTAACAAATCCAAAATAAACTGCATGATTAATCGGTTTTCCAGTAGATGTTATAATTCCTCTATTCTTCCACTGTTACTTAAAAACATGTAGAGTAGAAAAAGCATACTGGCTATCAGTAAAATATTCACACACATTTACCCATTGCTAAGGTACATACCCACATGTCAAGGCAATCAATTCTGCTGTATTGCAGATAAATTGTGTGGTAAGAGATTTCACTTCTAAGAATTTCCAGTATCAGAAACTACTGCATATCCTACTAGATTCTGCCTGTGGGACCTCCTTTTACATGAGCCATCCATGTAATATGTCATCTCGGCATCATCCAAGCTGGAACATCCATGAGATCTTTTCTAGGTAGTGTCTTTTGCTCAATCTTCTGCAGGCAGCTGTGTGGTGTGCCATCTGCAGGGTTGGGGAGCAAGGGGTAAACCAGTTCAAAGTGGTACACCGTCCAATTGCCATGTGAGGTTGGCTCAACAGGTATAGTCATACAGGAAGAGGTCTAGCAGGAGAAAGATATGCTACTTTCTTGCAGTAAAATAATCGCGACTGCATGAGGCACTCTCAATGTGAGAGGGTGGAACAACACTACTGAGGCTGAAGCCTGCACTGCCATTGCAGCTACAACTACTTCTTGTACACAGTGGGGCAGAGATCGCACCACTGGGTACAGCTGTGATGAATAGTAAGCTATGGGACGTTGTTTGTCCCCATGTTGCTGTGTCAATACTGACGTCATCATATAACCTTGCTTACACACACGTCTATGGTTTTGGAAAACGTTTGCGATAGTTTGGTAGTCCTAAAACTAATGAGGGCGCTATCAATTGCTTTAATCTGCAGAAAGCTGATTCTTCTGGTGTCCATTGTAGTCCAAATCTTGTGCCGCCATAGGCTTTTGTATATCAAGTTAGTCAATGGAGCAGATTCAAACTAACCCATGTGGTAATCAATTAGATTATAAAGTGCTACAGAATTCTGGGGCAATGGAAGACTGGCTAACTACACTGTTTCCTTCTGTGTCCCGGTACAGATTATGTAATACCAATCTGTTGGCATGGTTTCTAAACAGTTCTTGCTCATATTCTTTATCAGGTCTGGTGTGCTACAGTAATATAGAGTACAGTGCAACAAATGCTGTTTATCAGTGTCAAGGGAGGGGACTTACTGATGGCTACATTCATCAGTTCTTGATTTTACTGCCCCTGGACCAGTTTGTAACCAAGTCCTGGCTGTACCAATAAAATGTTTCACCCCTCGATTACGTGACTACAAAAAGTATCCATTTGTCACTGTGCTACCATACCCTAGCTTTATGGTTGGAACTACTGCTATGCAAATATCTGCATAAGGTCTCTGCCCTAAAAGGTTTACTGGAGCATTTTGCAAAAACAACAATTTTTGCTTTTCTAGGTCATCCCTAAAACAGGGTCAGTTATTGCTATGTTATGGGAGAGTGGCGCTCGATACAGCTGTCCATTAGCTGGTTTCACTAATGTACAATCAAGTGATTCTGAATTTTCTGGTAGTTTGAAGAGGATGTATCAAGGTTCATGATGCCCCTAGGTCACACAGAAATGTAACTTCCCTGCCCTCTACCAGAAGTGTAACTTCTGGTTTCGTATCTGCTAAATAGAGCTCTGGGCTCAATAATGCTAAGTCTAAAATTTCACTTTCTTCACTATCTGTGGTTTCTGCACTTCCTCTATTTCTTCTGTCACATTCTCTATCCTTTCTATCAAGTATTCGCATTTATCTTTTCTCAGTTATTCTTTTCTAGTGATTCTTACAGCTATCATCATATGATCAGTCCTCACCCTCCTTATCTTCCATGGCTACCTTCTTATTTTGCTTGCAATCCCTTGCCAAATGTCCCTTTTTCCGCATTTCAAACATTCACCCCTTTTCTTCCTTTCTTCAAACTCTTCTGATCATTTATCAGATTGTTTGTTCCTGAGCATTTTCTTGCCCTTTTTCCCGACTGTACTACAAAAAGCTTCAGCTCAGTCTTCTACAACGTCTTGAGTTTTCTTTCTTTTATTATTAAAATGCTTTTGGCATATCTTGCATATTCAAGTAATGACTGTAATTTACTTATGCGGTGATCTACTATATTAACTGTAATAAAGCTGAAAATGGGTGTAATACTGCCTTTCAAAAATACATTCTTTAGCTGCTGCTCATATGGGGAATCATGTGTCTGGTCTTCAGGTACCTGCATTCCACAATGGTTATTAAAACACTAATAATCTAAAGCATAATATCTATCCAACTGTTTGACTTTCTTGTTGGATGCATTGATTAATGCAAGTCCCAGTCTACCCTAGGGCTTACATTTTCTCAGAGATTCAGTCTGTCAGACCTTTCACTCTGTTATCAGCTCTGCGTTACTATGTGGGAGTGGCTTGTGTTCTGTGTCACGAGGGATTCCAGTTGCCACTGATCATGTGCCTTAATCTGGACCTAAGATCTGTCTGACTACTTTTTTCTACTTCTTCTCCCATTTAAATGGTAACTTAACCTCATGCCTGCAGAATCTAAGAATTTTCTAAAATTAACTTTTGGATGAGAATTCCTCTGTGGCTTTTCGGATATCTTCCGGTGTCCACAGATCTATATACCTAAAGTGTTGGGTCCTGGGCTCCTTCCTGTCCTGCCTGAGGATTTGGTACTTTATAGTGAATTTTGCACACTCTTAGCTCATAGCTCATGGAATTTTGCTCATTTTGAGGACCAGTTTGCATCCCCTCTCAAGTTGCGTGTTTGAGAATCCTAGTCTAGATCGGGATCTCGTGATCATTTAACACTGTGCCACTGGGCAGACTAACAATGTGGTTGGTTCCTGGGAATAACACGTGACAAATACCAGAATGTGTGACCCAACTACTAAACTGAGATATGGCCTGAGTGTGTGAGCATGCCCAGTTCAGGCTTTTCCATGGCATGCTGATGTGTCTCATTTATCAAAGTGTGCGAGCATGCAGTGTGAACTTCTTCCATATGTTGAACTCTGCAGTCCACCACATTTGTGGATGAGTGTGAACTTAACAATATCTCACGTTTATGGTTGTGTGATGGCTGTCATATTGTACTTACTGGCCAACTAGCACGTGTCTGAACACAACAGGGATTATACAGTGCCTGCAAGGGTTTGCATGGGATACTTTGCATACAGTTGTCAACATCCTTTCATACTGACCAAACACTGTAGTACCGTGAGTAGTGTGTACTGGTTCAGTACTTTCACTGTGGTGGACAGTATCCTGGGCTTTTAGTCCTATCACTGCTTTTAAATTTTCATAGTGAGCACAACAGACTGGTTAGGGGCCAGTTGCCAGCATATGCTACCATGTTGCATTATGTTCAGATATGGACTACTTAAACCAGGAACGTCCAACATTGGTAGTGTATTCCCACAACATAGGTGGACATTAGCGAAACACTAGCGATGTGCCCTAGACCATTTCTAATGCTAGTCAGAGAGTGTGTTTGTCCTTGACACACATTGTAACTGGAGTTTGCCATGACATATGTACATGGTTAGCAGTATGCCTGTGCCTCCGTCTACCCTGACATAACAGTGATACCCAGGGAAAACCACCATCATCCACTCATCAAGATTCCTCTTGAGGAGAGTCGATGAGTGACTCTCTGGCTAACCTGTACTGGGAGTTTACTCCAAGAGTGGGGGCTTCTGTGTTTATGGATCAATCAGTACAGCATGTCCTATGTATATCAGTGCTGGGGTTCAGGTCTCTCATGTATACATGCCGCAGCTCACTGCCACATTCAGATTGTAAGCAAGGAGTGCAGCATGTTCGTTGATTCCAGCTTAGACATGGCTGGCTTTATACATCAGGCACAGCTTGCCTCTGGAAATGGCAGTATGCCGCACTGTGTGGAGCTGCTGCAGTTTGTTTAATCAGGTAACACATGGCATCTGTTTTCAAGCTCTTTGATACTCTGGTGAGGTACCTTTTGGGGTCTTTCAGTTGATGGAGGTGTCTGCTGAGGTACATCCAAGAGGGCCAGTATTAGTCAATTGGCAGAGGCTGATGAAGAAGGATGACTGCAGAGCCACAATGACCTCCCCTGATCTAGATCTGACTACCTTCATGATTAGTTATTGGTATATATGGTATGTTCTTCTGTAACCACTACAAAGCCACATGCTTGTCCAATGCATGATATCTATCAACTTGTGTTCCCAGGTCTCTTATTACATCTTAAGTACTTAATGGGTTAACACCTATGTGGTAATGGGTGAGCGCACTTACTGTATATCCACGAGGGTTGACTATACCCTTTTCTGCAATTAGCTTGCTGCCCTGGCTATCCCACCAGTTCTCTGTTTCTATGTGGCCCTTTTGTGGGATGCTTGTGTGTCAGCTGGAGGGTCAGTTATGGTGGCCAGTTTGTAGTCCTCTGCAAGCTTGTTTTCAGAACCTGATCCTTCCATGTTGGCCTGTACCTATGGGACATATATACAAAACAAGGGAGGTCCCAGGACCGAGCCTGTGGGATGCCAGTTGTATCTGGTTTGTAGTCTGACATGGCTGCAGCATTTCTGACCATGTCCAGTTCTGTCCCCTTAATGGTCTGGTTTGCAACCTCTACTGACATAAGGGTTTATATTTAAGCTGGTGAGCTTATCTATAATGAACACTTGCGTGGGGTATTGGCCTATGGAAGGCCTTTTGAGGCCCAGCTAGGCCTGTGTGGACCACATTCCTCATCAATGGCCTTAATGACTGTTTCCAAATGAGTCAAACATGTTTAAGGGGCAGGATCTGCACTTGTTTGAAGCCACACTGGGTAGGGTCCAGTGTCAGTAGGTCCCAATATCTTTATGTCTGAGGCACATGCTGATCCTTTCCATAGCTTTGCAGACCAAGCTTGTCAGGATTCTGGGGTGGTAGTTTGCAATATCCATTCAGGCAACACCTTTGTGGAGAAGGACCACACTGTTGTTGTACACTGCTCTTTGGGTACATATCCTGTGGTAAAGGCTGACACTGAGCAGTAGTGTTGTTGGCGTTCCATTCTTCTTGGAGTCCATGTTGTACTCAGCCTAGGACACCATCTCGTACCATTGATGCTGTGTGTTTGCTTTGTAGATGCTGGTTGTTACCCTCAGCATCACGCAATGTCGAAACCAGCACTCTGCTGGGATAGATATTTGGAGTTTGGGGGTTGTACTGCACCTGTCAAGTTGGATGTTGGCAATAATAATTGTGTGTGTTTGGTATATTGTTTGTAATAACTTGCAGGTGATTTAGAGCATATCTGTGAATTCCCAAACCAAGGTTTCCTACCATCAGTTAAGAAAGCCTTGATTATCCTTGAGTGTCCTGTACAACTTTGTATCTTCATGAGGTTCCTTGAAGTTGATACTGGGCTATCTGCACTAGGGCATTCATAAGCCTAGCCAGAGTGTGTGTGGCTTTAGCCACCCCTTGCTATGTGAATATTGTGGCCATTTGGGATTTGCTTTACTGTGCCTCTGTCTGACGTGACACAGTGAAGACCCCCAGTATACATCTACGATCACCCATCCACTTGGCTTAAGATTCCTGTTGAAGAGAGTCAGTGAGGGCTCCTGCCTAACATGGAGGTGATTCCTTTCCAGGTGTGGGGGCCTCTGGGTTATGTATCTGTCCCTCCAGCTTGTCCTATTTCATTATGTGTTGAGGATTGACATCTCTCGCTCTCACAGCTCTAGTAGATGGTTGGGTTTTAGGGTGGAGCATGTCCATTAATCCTATGTTGGACCTTGCCTTGTACAACAGAGCATGCTTAACGCCTCCTGCATAGGCAGTATGTGACTGCATACAGCTGGGGTATCCACAGCCAGGCAGCATATGACATATATTTGAGACCCTTTATCCTCTTGGTAGAGGTACCTTTGAGGTCTTTCTAACTGCTGCAGGTGTCGGGTAAGGTACATCCCAAATGAGGCAAGTAATTGTGCCAAATTATGGGCCTGATAAAGAGAGGGAACAGTATAGAAGGCACAATGACCTCTGTTGATGTGAATATGAATCCTTTCATGATAAGGTGGCCAATATAGACGGTCTTCCTAGCCGTTGTGCAATGTGAGTGTCATGACAGGTTACTGTCCACTTGTGTCCCTAGGTCCCTGATTACTCCTTCCATACATAATGGATTACCACCTATGTAGTAATTTGTGAGTACTGCTTGTTTGGTATTTGGTGAGACATTCCGCTTACTGTCCAGTGTCTTCAGGAAGGCTGAGTAGGGTTCCTGTGTGAGAGTGTGGTCTGTAGCATTCTACAGACTGTACAGCTTGTTTTGCCTACGGTTAGATTGCACATGGGTGATCTCCGATGCTGCATTGTCAAGTGCCTGGGCGTGGCGTTATCTTTGCTGAATGTGGATCTCCCCTCCTTTACCCCTGGTTTGGTTCAGGTTTTGGGGCCATAACGCGCCATGATATGAGGTGTATAACCTGGTAGTGCTGGGTGTGCTCTCAGGAGCCTTGCTGCAGGTTTCTGTCACTGCACAGACATCGATGTTCTCCATACTGGGAGGCCTCAGGAGCATGCCATGTTGAGGTTTAGATGTCTGGCATTGGGCAGCGTACCTTTATCATTTCTTTCCACTTATGTTTTCTAGGGAGGTGGGTTAGTCATTTCAGCCTTGCCTACAAAGGCTCTATGGGAGGTGGCAGAGCCTTGCCAATGTCCAGATGCAGGGGTAACAGGTGCAAGCCATCCTGGCAAGCAGCGTGGCTTGTCAAGCACTTGACATCCCAAGCAGACGTGACATTGGATCCTTGGAATGACACCAGTAATTGTGCCACTTGTTAAAGCTGATCATTCTGTGTTGTACTGTGGCATCATTTGGTGAGGGGTAGGATGCTGCACAAGTGTCAGTGTCATACCGACCTGGACTACATAATCAGAGAAGGCTCATCTATGCTCTCTTTTCATGTAGTCCGTAGTAAATTTTATCTCAGGTCATTCACACCAGCATGGACAATGGCTGCATCATATTTGTACTTGCTTTTGGGGTGACCTGCGTGCTTGTGTTATGTGGGCCATGGCAGCCTACAGGCAACACTGTACCCACTTTCCTTGTTCAGTCTGGTGAGGCGGGACAGCAGTGTGTGTCTGACCTTGGAGTCACCTATTACAACTGTATCAGGCAGTTGTTTCTCCTTCTGGCCTGTGACTGGCTTGCGGCACACCAGCTTTGTGTACTATGTGTTGCATGTGCTATGTTTGGAGGTAGTGGTTGCTTGGGTGTCTGCTTTGGAGGCCTCTGTTGATGTAGTGTGTTTGTAATTAGAGCCTCCGGGAATGTTTTCTGTGTTTATGTCTTTGGTTTGCAGTTCTGATAGGTCTATGTGAGACTGGGTTTGTGGGTGGTTAACTTCTCCTCCTGACTAGTTTTGACAAGTACTGAGTTGAGAGCTCTCAGCCTCTGGTTTGGATAAATGGTTGCATCTCTCACATATATTTGTATTTCTTGGGGAGGAGTGGGTTGTCTCTGTGTACATGGGGCAGGTGTAACATTGCCTCAAGATTCACAGATTCAACTTGTTGTAGCTAGCCTTATTGGATTGTGGTAATGAGTGGACATATTTTATTGCCATACTACTGATCAGAGATTACTCCTTTTAGAGGTGTGCTCTATCATGTAGTAACCTCCCTCATTCTCTTGCATGGTTTGGTAATGGCTGGGTCCACCATGCCAGATGCCTGCATGTATGGCATTGTGTCTTGGTTTTATTTGGGATTGCATAATCCATGCATTCCTGGCAGTGTTCATGGAATGCCTGTATAATAGGTTCTGAAGGTGTGGCCCATATTTTGCACATGAACAGGGCCTTTAATGGATTCCACATCAGTTTGGAGGTGCAACATACTGCTTTCCACAAGATTTTCACTGTAGTTTCTAGCCAGGACTGTGGTCAGGATATTGCATATCAGTGTGATTACTCTATGGTCTGAGTCACCAGTGAGAGATGCACTCTACTCATCTTGCCATCCAGTACCCATGTTTGATTATCACATCCAGTATGCTTACCCCTCTTGTGGGAGTCGTTGTTCCTGAGCATTTTGGCTGCGATTCTAGGAACCTTTGTCCTAGGGTGTTGCTGGAGCCTAGAATAATGCTCCCAGTCTAGTGTTTGTGTATTTTCAGTCACCCAATATAATGTGGTTTGGAGAGCCTTTGATATATGCATCCTTGTTCCAACATAAAATGGCGCAGTTCCTGGTGTTAGGACAGTAGACTGTAGCAGGCTATAGAACTGGGAGGCAGGTTTAGCCACTGTTATAACCATGGCTATTCCATGCCTTGTTGTGGTACCAATCATGTGGGTGTGGTTATCCGCCACGGCCATTGCTAGTCACCCTCCTTTTGTAGCTTGTTCCATGTTTGGGGCTGTACAGCACAGTATGAGGTGTAACCTTGTAGTGTTAAGGGTGCTGCTGTGAGCCTTGACCCAGTTTTCTGTTAGCAGAACAGATATCAACATTTCTCCATACTGAGGAGTTTGGACTGCGTTGCATCTTGCTTTGTTGGGCTTCTGGCATTGGGTAGCATTACATCTATGTTCTTATCCCCTGGGTGATACCTATGGAGGTGGTTGGTTTGTTTTGAGCCTTACCTATTCAAGGCACGCTGAGGGGTAAACAACAGCCTTGCCAGTATCCGCCAAGGCCAGGACAGATAGTGGTGCATGCTACCCCTAGCAGGTGGAGCATCATGTGTGCTCAGCATGTTATCCCAGGCCGTGCTAGCACACATTGGATCCCTCGACTAACATGCAATACTCTTCAGCCAGTGTTGCAATTGATCATCTCATCTCATATTGTGGCATCTCATGCTTGGTGAGGGTAGGATGCTAGTCAGAGGTCATCAAGTTTGCATATACTACATAGTGTTACATTGCTTAACACATGGCAATCATATGCTCAGGTGGTGCCTGCAGAGCTGCCTATGTTGGATGCACCTTCCTCCCCTGTACATGTTTGAAAGCAGGAGTTATTGTCAACTTAAGCACCCTACTATATATGTGTGGAGTCGGAGAGAGGTATCCATTTCAAAGGTCCCTACTGGAGCCAGTGTATGTGCTGTGTGTTGCCAAGACTGGCCAAGGCATACTGGGCATGCCTCCTTCTGCCTCACTGGGGCAGGCTCAGGTTGTTCCTCTCCTCTGAGTCACGCTCTACCTGTGATTGACTTGGCAGTGGTGGGGGCTGTTGGCCCAGCTCTGGTGATCCTGCTGCAGCTGTTTTCACCGAGGTCATATTATGTAGCATAGCACATACCATGACAATTTGGGTACATGGTTGGTGGTGAGGCTCCCACCAGATGTATCCAGAGCACTGGAACCATGACTGAGCAGCCAAACACATGCACGATTACATTTTGATGCAGTTTGTCGTGTGCCTCTGGCCATAGCGTTCCTGTTCAGCTGTGTGTGCATTTCTGATGGGTGTCATCAGCCGCAGCTCCAGTGCATATCCCAGCATCCCTACTAGGTGACCACATGGGATGTCCCCGCACTGGAAAATGTCTGGTAGCCTGCGTCCGGATACCAGATATGGGAATCATGGTAGCTCCAGGGCAGCCAGCACACACATTCATTATTCATGTCGCTGGGCATCACACGCTGACTTGAAGGTTGATGAGGGGAATCCCTTGCGGTTAATGTAGGCCCCTACCACTCACCAGCTGGTGCTTTTGATGCATATTTCGTACGATCTATTGTACCCACTACCTCAGGGTATTCCACTATTTGCTGGAAGAGCCGCTTATTGCTAGCCAATGTTACCTCCACAGAATTGAGGAAATATACTGATCTCCGACATGTACTGACATGGCATCCAGGGAACTGGTGTAGTACAGCTAGATGTTGATACCTGTGAGATCCCCATCATATGCCAGTTGGTCTCTGGAAGGTACCTGTTGCTATTCTTGCCAACACCTTGGTTTCCACGGATGGGTTCCCTCTGTTGGTTCTGTGTGTGAGGCGTGGCCTGCACAGCTCAACAATTGCTACAGGAGATCTCTGTCCACTATATAGCGCTCCACACTATCTATCCAGCTCATACTTAACCCCTAATTGCATTGACCCTGGGCCTGTACACCTCTTCTCCGTCTCTTTCACTGTGGGTTGTCTGGCACCATTGCATTATCACCACCCTCAACCAAGTCGCCTATGTCTCTTATGACTAGCTGTGGTAGCCCTAGCATTTCTGCTTTTCAGTTTTCACTTCTATTCAGCCTCCTGTCTTTACCGAGTGTCTCTTGAGAGAAACATCCTGCACTGCTGTTTGCAGAGTTTTAAGTGTTGGGCTGTGAGCTACTATTCTGCCTGTGCAATACCGATTGCTATTAATTGTTTTCACCTGCTAGCTCCGTATTCTCTGCCCTAACTTCCTACTATTTCTGTTGCTTCCTTTTTTCCTTTCTGTTTCCTCAGGGGAACACAGCGCGCATCTCCGTGAAACTAAGCTCATAGTGTATTGCTAACACGCACACATGGCATGCTTACACATGTTTAGAATCTACTTATTTGGGTGCGAAAACACACACAGTGCAAACAGTCTTATAAGTCTGCCAACAAGCTCATGCTCGCTCAGTCTGCCTTAAGCACGTGCACTGCCTACTCGCCTCCTGGCAGCACCTGCGTGCACATGCATAGCAGAAACTTTGGTGTTGGCTTCTGATGTACACCTTCCATTTCTTGACTTTCCCATGCTTATCTTGGCACTCCTCTTTCCATGATGTGTCTGACATCTGTCACGTAACACTGTCCTCCAGTGGAACTGCATTTCCTTCTACTGATTCCCCTGTGATGCTTGCCTATCTCCTACTCTGTTCCTCCCCTTATGTAACTCCTCGAATGTGCTCATTTGCTATGTGATGAGGTGGGATTCAGTATCCTAACACCATTTACATAAGATTGCACCTACTAGTACTTTAGGTGCATGTCTTAGACTCAAAGCTTCCCATAGCAACCCACTAAGCCATATTTGTTTTAGGTCTGCTGGTCCCTGCATTGTAAATCCATGTATTGGCATAAAAACCCACATTTGTGGGTTTATAACCTTCATTTTATGTTTTATATAAGCATAAGTCTGCGTTTGCGATAAATGGGGCTTATTCGTTCTTAAACGTTCGATCGGCGATGAAAAAAAAAAATAATTTTTTCTCATATTTCAGCAGCCGAGGTACCTTTGCCTTGCACAATGGCCACATATTTGTGCATTGACATGCTACCTCGACACATAGGCACCCTTTATTTGGAGTGGACATCCACTCCATTGTATTATTGCAGAAACGTGCCTCAAGTTGTCAACTGAGTACATTTCTACCAACTAACCACCGGAAACTCTTACCGGGCTGGTTTCAACTTTGTGGATCGCTAATCTACCTCATTTGCATGCCTTTCGGCTGCAAGTGAGGTGCTGCTATATCCGCGCCAGTCCATGTAAGAGACATTTTAGCTGTTCTTACATGGAATTTCGGGCTGTTCTGGATTGCGAGGCTGCATGGAGTCTTACCGACTAGAACTCGTGCAAGCCTTACTTCAGATCCTGCCCATTGTTTTGAATTATTACTTTTTTTGTTCCCCTACGGTTTGCTTCCTCAATCCACCTGTGCCTGAGGAATGCCCTAATTGACATTGCTTTTTTACCTGACCTCTTGCATCAGATTTTAAGCTGTTTGACAAGTTTAATAAGCGAGGATTTTTCTAATTTGCCATCAAATTCATATTTATTACTTGTTTGTATAGTACCTAACATTGTTGGCGCATTGTAATTGCATATATATTGCATCTTCAGTTAATGTGAGATCTTGGGATCTTTTTGTGCACTTATTATTCCCATTTTGCCTAAATTTTAACCTTTTTGAGCTGTTATCTAACCCTTCTTTTAATGTGGTACCATGTTTTTCCCCTACTCTTTTTTTTTTTTTTTTTTTTTACAGTTTATCTGGAATAACTGCCTTACCTATTCTGTTTCCCTGATCTCGACAAGACTGCAATCTTCCTCATCCTGACTTGTAAAACCAGAAATCTCTGACAGATGACACCAAATCAGAGTCCACAGACTTAAACAGAGAGTGAACGTAACCATCCCACCTGAGACTTGATGATTGACCGTCTCCTGGTTGCGTTCAGTAACTCGCAACAAGGAGACAACGTGCTAATACAGAGTTTGTCTAATTAAAATCAGGAAATTAAAACCATTCATATATATATGAGGAATCTGTCTTCACTCTTATTTTACAGTACATTGAGCAGCTCTAAAATAAAAAATTAGTCCCAGGTTTCAGACGGAAATCAAATCTTTATTGATAAAAATGGTTATTATCACATGCATAAATGCAGTTAGCTTATGTTTTATTTATTTTTTTACCGGGTGACTGACCTAGACCCATTAGGGCAAGGAGAAAACATTGGTACAGCAACATTCATGTAAATAAACAAAAACAAAAAGGATTGAATGTCTACTACTACAATATATACATCACAGGAATATTGGCTTAGAGGAAGCAACATTTGTGAAATCATTACATCAACAATGCTGAAGGAAAAATGGATTCACACAATACTCAATTTACATGGAACTATGATTTCTTGTGACACTTTCGTATTTTTGAGGTTTCTTCCATTCAGGACATGAACAGCAGACAGAGTGTGTGTCTTCCACTGCCTTTTGTGGCTTTAGTCATGATACATGTTCTACAAAGAAGACATCAATAATTATTGAAGGCAATAAAAAAGTTTTTATAGAAGCATACATGCGAGTGTAATTAAATGATCTGTAAAGGTTGTATTTCTGAAACAAAGCTTTGAGTAAATATACCCTTTTCATATTCCTTTTACCAAACCATCACTTACAAAATATCTATTGCATTCATTCAACAAATCTGATTACACACACTCACATTGTCCCATCAGTCACAACACTGAACTTTGAGAAAAAAATACACCAAACTTATTTAATGAATGAAAATATGAAATTTCAGTAACTTGAAATCATGGTCTGGTGTGTACTTGGATAAGTGTACTGTTCATAAAGAGTAGCAGAACTTAGGAACATAGGAGTGCTTAAATGAGGGTCACTCTCAATAGATGAACCCAGCATTCCTGTATGCTTTGGTTAAGAATTGAAACTTTTTTAGCACATAGAACATAATGATGTAGTGGAATGAGTCCACAGCAGTAGTCTCATACTCAAACAACTTGCTCCATATGTCACTGAGAGAGAGAATGAATTACATTGAACCCCAGCACCATTGTATGCCCTGACATCTGTGAGAAACCAGCATTAGGTCAAAGCTTAATCCTTACAATACCAAAGATTAAGCAATCTGAAGTATCTGTACATGTTCTCATACACTGTAATATTTACCATGGTTGTATTTAGTATCCACGGGCATATATCTTGAATTCATTAAGTACTTAAGTAGTGAAACTATTATATCGACTACATGGTCAAATAAAAAACCCTGGCATGAAGGACTTTGTCATCTTCAAGACTTTTGAAATGCAGTGCATCAGATAGCTTACTGATATAAATGATTAGGTCACTGCAACACAACCAAAATGTAAACTTAGCACATTTGTAGCTCACAAGTATTATTAGTGCATGAACTCTGATGGTGTGTCTGTTGAAATTTACTATAGGATGAGAGCCGACATATTTCTCATTTTCATGAATTTACCTTTTTATTTTAAGGACACCATACAATGAACAGACCAAGAAGAAACTTCCTTCACCAATGCTCTTATAAATGCATCATGTTTGCACTCTATTACTGACTATGGTCCATCCATGACCACTTTTTCTCTTTCAGCATTGGGTTGTAATGTCACTGTCACATTAAGTGACCTTCTATAGGCAATGATCACACCTATGGGTAGCTAGCTCTCCTACTTATTCTTCCGTAACAGACATGCATTCATATCTTGCTGAAAGTAGTCTGTTTTGCCTCCTCGATGACATGTTTTATTAAAGTTTGGGAATGATTTCACACCACTGTGCTGGCCTTTTGATTTTCATACTAGATAAAAGTTCATGCAATGGGAAATGTTAGTACAGATTTTTACCAACTTATTGTCCTGAGTTATAATCCTATAGGAGCCTGCTGTTGATTTTTGTGCCTAAAAATGGACCCAGAAATTGCTTACAGATATATTTATGCATTTTCAGTATCCCGGAACAAATTTCTTATGACATTCGTGAGGAAAAACATAAAGTAAGGACATCTTTGGAACATAGTGTTAAAATAGGTTTCGTGCTTCTTATAACAGATGGAACTACAGTTGAGAACCCAAGGAAACAGGGATTGCTTTGTTGCCTTATTTCATTCTCAACATTCGGTAAAAAGCATCGTCCTGGTTATTGTTATGGACAGTTAAGGTTTTGCTATGTACCTGTCTGAACACTCCTTAACTGAAGTATAGGGAGTAAAACATTGGCATGCTTACTGTGTGGTTCAGGCTGGTTTCAGTAGTAACACAAAAAGATTTAAATATATTTACAAATTACTAGGATAAATTGTACTCGAGAATACAGTATGCACTGCAAGTGGCAAGAATTTGCAGAAATGGATAGCTTATGTCACCAACTAATACATATTCAATTTTTAAATATATTTCTAATATACTGTAGTAAGAAATAAAATACACTGCTGTCAAAATAGGGTAATAAATTGGAGGAGAATTACTGAGCAGGAGGGAAAATTACTGACATGGAGAGAGAGACAGAGAGAGAGAGAGAGAGTTGATTCATAAACACGAGAATGTTATGGAAGGACTTGAGAGAAATGGAAAATGTAAGTGTTTGCTGAAGAGGTAGAAGAGCTTCCATTAGTAGCATGGTATCATTAAAAGTGAGATAAGGCCTTCTGTGACAAAAATGTCAGAGCTGCTGAAGCTGTGGGTTCAAAACAAAGGAAGATTACAGTTATTTAGCATAAAGCAAATGCCCCAAGAAGGCACAAAATTAGTTCATTAGGTCTAAGGAAAGTGCCCTTGCATTGAATCATGTTATATAACTCTTTTGAAACCCAATCAAGAAGGCACTCTAAGTTGATGTCTCACATTAATTCGGGTGTGAGAAATCCAAAACCAACCCTATATTTAGCAAGGCAGGGCAACAGTGGGGGTGTTCGATGTCTACCTGTACTGAAATATTATAAACCCTGTCTGCAGTTTAAGTGATCATACCCCTGAGTTTAGGGAATATAGTCCAAAAAAAAATAAGACAAAAGAATAAAAAGGCTGCTCATAAACATCTAGCTAGCATAGCAAACCTTCACCAGTTTAGTGCATATTTTTGTCCAGAGTAAAGCATCTCTTGTACTCAGAAGATAGGAACACTGTCTCTTGCAGGTGCAGGTCACATTGACTAGAGCACTGGGGTGATAATTCTCTAACAACTAGTTAGTGAAAACTGGCATAAATCAGCATGACAGATGATGTTGCCAGACCCTGAACCTCAGAGGTGGGACATTTGGCATAAGGATACATTTCCTAAATGGTTTGGATTCTCAAGGGCCAAAATGCCTAATAGCTCTTCATATCTATGGGGAGGCACATGACAGCATCTGAGATGGCTGAGACTGAGTGAGGAGCTTTGCAAACTTCATTTGGACTTCTGAAAAAATTGGCAAAGCACAGCCCCCCTCTGTCCAGAGCTGGCGTTACTGAATTACCACAAGAACTATGCATCCAAACTAGAAATACTGTGATACCCTGAAGTTTGAAATTTTACTTTCACATCATGATTACTTGCCTTTATTCCTTAAGGATAAATTCAGTCTAGAAAAGAAAACATGCAAATATTCAATTAGAGATTTTATGTAGATTACTAACCCAGTGGCATAAAAAGCATCCTCATGACTGAAGTAGTAAAGATCTCATTGTAATAGGGATGTGCTGCACAAATCTAACAGTAGAATACAATGTGTCATTTTTCTTGAATACAGGATTATAGAATAGTTTGCTACTTTAAGGAAGAGATACTGGATGCAAGAAGTTTTAGGGAAAGAGCTTTTACACCTGCTCCTTTTGCCTTGAAGTGGTTATTAGGACCAAATAGCATCGCAATCTACTCCACTTCTTAGAGAGAGAGAATCTGGACAAAGCCACGAATAATGAGAGAGAGGACAAAGGCCCAAAATAAGGACACTTTTTAAATAGTCCTCTTACAAACTTAGAAAGCGTTAGTGAACTGTTAAATAAAATTAAATTCAATACAGAGGTTCAGGTTCAAGGATTTACTAATTATGTACACCAGGAGGCAATAAACGACAGTAGTACAGAATTTTGTCTAATAATGAAACAGGAAGCACAACAATTTTATATAGGTTTAACATTCAAGCTGTGCCCACCTTACTGACTTGGTATGTCAGTAGGGCATCTACATCACTTCCAACACAGTCCTCTATTCATAAAAACTGATGCTGTATATTTTAAAAGTTTTCCTCTGGTAACAATATCTGTTTACTATCCACCTGGTCAGACATAATGTCTTTCTGTAAAGTTACTTCTTTCAAGGTTTCACATCAGTTCAAATACAGTAGCAGATTCAGTCTTCTAATACATACATCTTTGTTAACTGTAACACTTCCCCACCAGCTGCATGCTATCTGTGTAACATATACAAGGCCAAATCATCCCAGCAGGAAAGAGCAGAAAGATTTCATTGTTTCACACATTTAATTTCCTGACCCAGACAATCACTTGTGAAAAGCATAAACATTAAAACTTGCTGTTGCTAGCGTTACCTGCCAGGGGTCGAAGGTCAGCTTTTGCTTCGGGCCACACCCGCTGCTGTGTTTCAAAAACTACTTACATATTTACACATGAATTAATCCTTTCTTTCTGTTATATGATTAATAGAATAGGATGTAACATTATATACTACTTTGCTTTTAAACTAGCATTTCTCATATATTCAAATACACATTTTCTAACATGGGACTAACAGATTTTGCATTAACATGACTTTATTGATGGAATTGTAATCTAAACTTCAAATGTGTGCCATTATGTTTCTGATGCAAGTCCTCAATAATGCTAGTGATTTGCTACTGTATTTCTTTGTAAATAAGACCCATAACCAGAGAATAAGGCCTAGCATTTTGTTCCAGAAGGGTGGTCCATGATATAATATCACCCAAAAATAAAGCCCCAGTTAAGATAGTCAACAACACCACGATAGATGTGTTGAATTGCGTAAATAATGATGACACCTTGACTGAGGTTACCTATACTCTCTCACCATTTTTTTTGGACTATTTGGACACCTTCTTCTCTCTTTGGCAGAATGTAAGATTTGTTTCCTGAGAGTACTCCACAATTCTTGCCTTAACCCTATTACTCACACTTGACAGTTGAGATCAGCGGCCCCATAAACACTGGCAGGTGTACTTTGACCAAACCAAGTACAGGCGATGCACGTAAGCACGCAGCGCGCCGATTAAGCGGCTGTGTCTTCTTAACACATTAAGCCATTTTGTGTTGCCCTACCCGGTCCTCATAGTCTTCAAGTGCTTTCCAGGACAAGATGAGAGTGCAAAAAGAGCTATTTCATTGAGTGGCCAAGAAGGGGAACCTTGAGTAAGGATCCCAGGAAAGAATCTATTGATGCTAGCATTCTGCAAAGAGAAGTTAGATCTCCGAATGGTCCGAAAATGGCATGTAGCGCATGGACAAACGACTCAGTCAAAGAGCCTAGCCGAGGGGAATGCTAAGAAGTGCAAGTGTGGATCAGGTTGGCTGGCCATTCCTGAGCTGGAAGACATTCTGTGAATGGATTGCGTTAACAGAAGAACAAGGCTTTACGGTTCAGCGCGGGGCTGATATTCAAGCATTTGCCCTTGCAATGACAAGCACAGTTAGAAATATCCCTCAGAAGAATTCAGAGCATCACTGTATTAGCTGGAAAGGCTTCCTTCAGTGATATGAACTGTCTCTAAGATCAATACTGTTCAAGCTGGAAGATGCTGAAGTTGATAAGCGTGTACTCTGCCATTCAAGTCCTTTGTTGATGGCATTGACTGATTGCTATGGATGAAACTGCAGTGTTCCCCGGTGCCAAAAGGGATCTCAACAATTGATCAGAGAGGTGCCTCGTCAATCACAGCATTCCCTCCTGCTTACAAAGTGCATGTAATGTTACCTGTATTTTGGCAATTAGCTCTACATGGAAAGAAAACCCCACCTCTAATCATATATGAGAAGGCAAGAAAGATAAGATTGAACATATTTCCAGGCATTTACATTCTTTAAACCCGAAAAAGCCTGGATGTTCTGCTTCCATCTCACATTGCTGCAGTCCTTACTTATGGTAGTCCGGCTGTCCTCGGTCGGCCGAGATACCAAAGTATTAGGCTGGCGTCGGTCATGAAGCGCTACTAGCCCTGACATCAGAAGCATCAGGGTATAAAAGCGCATGACCGGTCGTCATATCCTCAGCTTTTTTGCCGCATGGTCCGATGCAGAAACAGCGTTACGCAGAGTGCCGTTACGGCTTTCTGAACCTTTTCGTTTGGGAGTTTCAGACATACCAAGTTGGGCTAAGTACCCCGTTGAGGAGCATTTTGTTTTCTTGCCTCAGTTATTTACCGGATGTCAGAAAAAGTGAATAATTGTATTTCTTGTGGGAAGCAGATACGCATAGGGATTACCACTAGCTTTGTATCCTTGCTTGGGACGAGCACGGCGTAGTTGGGTGTCGGTTTTGTGCTAGGTTTAATAAGCACACACTATTAAGAAGGCTGGATTGTGCTAGGTTAGTCTTTGGCAAGCGGTGTAATTATAATATGCGTGGCGGATCCTCCGGCGTCGCTTCCTGAAAAGCGTAGAACAAATCTGTAAAGCCTAGGCAGGATGATTAGTCCATTTTGGACGCCGGTCCTTTAGAGACTGCAGTGGAACAGGTGGATCCGGCTGAGGGTT
This sequence comes from Protopterus annectens, assembly GCF_019279795.1. Lineage (NCBI taxonomy): Eukaryota > Metazoa > Chordata > Ceratodontiformes > Protopteridae > Protopterus > Protopterus annectens. The sequence continues at coordinate 687,136,745 of NC_056750.1, forward strand.
TCTGTTGAGTCTCAGGGAAACCTTGATTTTACAGGATGGGCCTCACAGGTAGTCAGGTCAGGCTGAAGGGGCCTCTCAGGTTACTATTCTCCCTTCTTTTCCCTAAGAGGTTAGGCCTTCTGCTACTGTTTCTAGGAGCTCCTTCTAAGGAGCAGGTCTGTTTTGCCTTCTTCTGAGTTAGTTCTGGTTCTTCAGGGTCTGTACCTAAAACATATGCTCAAAATGGCAATGAAAGATTTGATTACTTTAATTAGAGGTTCCATGCCCTCTCCTGATAAGAGGCCAGGGTGAGAGCCAGAGTTGGAAATATTGGAGCAGGCCTCAGAATTGATTCTGAGGTCTTCTGCTGAAGATATTCAAGATTTTCCTCCTTATTCAGGATTCCGATGCAGAGGATTCTACTCCTTCTGCTTCCCCTCCAGAGGATTTTTCATTTCGAAACCTTACATTCTATGAGGGGAACATTTTAAGTGGGGAAGGACAGGATTATCAGATTCAGAAAGAGGCTTTAGAGAGTTCTTGTTTTTTACCACAGCATAGACCCTGTGGCTATACCTCTACTGTTTTTTTTGGATGTTGTTCAGGATGTTTTTAGGAGGCCTCATTTAATCCAGATTCTATGCCTCCTGCTCCAGATTAAACCCGGACAGGTATTATAGGGTACCTGAGGCTCATAAGCTTCCTATATAAGAGTCCTGAGGCGGACCCAGGAAACTATTAGTCAGGGGAGCTAAAGAGATTGTTAGAGGCTTCTGTTGTAAAGAATCCGGTTCCTCTAGATAAGGAAGCTAGAGCTTTGGACAGGATGGGGTAAGAAGGTGTATTTTACCTCTTCTACTTTATGACAATGAGGGCTTTAAATTGCCAGTTTCATATGTTGAAATATCAGAATTTCCTCCTTTCTCAGCTAAAATCTAAAAGTGGATGCTTTGGCAGAGGGCATAGAGTGTAAGAGAATTGCAAGATTTGGTGCATGTTTCTGTGAACAGGTGGGAAACATTCTTTGCAGTGTGGCTTTGATGCTTTACAGAGTTTCTACTCCTAGAGTGGCTGCCACTGGTTCAGGATTCTTCGTAGGCATGCCTGGCTTAAGAGATCAGAATTTATCTGAGCATGTTAAGTCTAAATTCTGGATGCTCCTTTACAGTCCGAGAGTTTGTTTGGGTCACTCCTGTGGAGTCTGTTTTAGAAGAAAATGGAGGACAAAGAGCTAAGTCTATGCAGACTGTTAAAGATTTTTGCCGGAAGGTTCAACCTCCTAAGTTTAGTAGAAATTGGCCTGCTAAAAGGGGTGGAGCGTACCCTTCTTCTGATTTCCAGTCTGGGGGTAGGTCACAGGCGTGAGCTAGGGGGCAGAGCTCAAGTACGCTAGACCTAGAACATGGAGTTAAGCCTGCTCAATCTGCTGCTGGTGAGGTGAGGGCCAGTCCTTTCGTAAACAGGCCCAATGACCTGCATTTTCAGCTGCCAGATTCTTCTTTGCCTGTAGCTCCTTTGGGAGGAAAACTAGCTCTCTTCAAGCAAAATTGGTTTTTAATCCCCCAAGACAAATGGGTGTTGGACATTATAAACAAAGGTTACAAGTTTTATTTCCATACATTGCCTCCCTTCAAAGGTATGCCAGACATTCCTCCTCTGCAAAGGATGGAGGCTCACAAACAGATTTCATTACTTCTTCGCATGGGAGCTATACAGCCAGTACCTCCTTCAGAAGTGGGTCACAAGGTTTTTTTTTTTTTTTTTTTTTTTTTTTTATTCCGCCTATTTTCTATGAAGTACCAAAGAAGGAACACGTGGAGGAACCGATTTTGGATTTCTCTCCCTCAGCAACACTTATTTGGATTTAAAAGTTCAAATGTGGCATTTACAGCAACTGCCTCTGCTGGGAAAAGAACGCATGATTGGCTAACTCTGGATCTAAAGGGCTTATCTTCGTATGTTCCTATCAAGGCCCAGTTGCAGGAAGTACCTGCACGTTTTCGAGCTGGAAATTTACATTATCAGTTCTCTGCATTGCCCTTTGGCTTATCTACTGCACCCAGAGTGTTCACAAGGTTCACGGCTCCAGTGATAGCCTTTTTCAGGATGGAAGAATACAAATTTTATCTTTATTTGGGTGATTGCCTGATTATTGCACAAGACAAGGGACGAGCTTCTTCAGCATCTGCAGTATGTGATGGTGAGTGTTAAGATACCTAGGGTATTCTGTAGAAGCGAAACAAAGTCCAGTCTAGTACCCTCTCAAGGACAGCATGTGCTTTCTGGGGTGAGACTGAATACAGCTTCCCAGATGTACACATTTGACCCCGGACAAACAGAAAAGTCTTTCACTTTATTTCCATCAAATGTCTCTACAGTCCCAGGCTGACTGAGACAGTCCTTCAAACCTTAGGGGTTCATGGCATCTTGTACATTCTGGGTAGCTTCCCAATGCCAAATTGCATATGAGAGCTTCAATGAGGTATCTCAAGAAATCTATGGACACAACACTGCCAGGATCTAGTGCACTGTCATTCAGATAATACCTTGCATTCAAGAAGAATTTTGTAGGTGGGCTCCAGGAATGTCACCTAAACAAAGGGACTCTCTGTGACCCGACCAGAGGCGAGAGTCAGATTCTAACGGACGGATGCCTCGGACAAGGAACTGGCAGAGCACACCTCAATGGAAAAAATGGAATTGCAAGACCATTAACGTGGCCTGCCAGACTTCAACATTTGCATATCAACGAAGGAGATAGCGAGGTACAATTTGCATTGATGGCTTTCAAAGTTTACGCTTCACCCAGGGCAGGTGTTGGATTCTAACAGACAACACAACTGTCATAGTGGTACATCAACAAGCAGGGGAGCTCATTACATTGCCCTCTTTGCAGACAGCGATGATTTTGTGGGAACAGCTCTCAGTTACAACCTCGAAATCTTCAGGCAAAGATTTCTACCAGGAGCACAGAACTCCTTAGCAGATGTATTGTGAGCAGACAAATAGTGGATCCGCGCACGAGTGGAAATTGGATCCTCAGGTATTTCAAAAGTTGACAGTGTCGCGGGAACTCCAGACATAAGATCTGTTCGCTTCTCCACTAAATTACCAGTTGCCAAAGTTTTGCAAAAGGTTTCATCCCACAGCTTGGAAGGTGGGCGGCTCTGTCATTCAGTTGGAGACAATCTTCATGTATATGCCTTTCCCACCTCTACCTCTTCTGCCCGGAAGAGTTCTCTTGAAGGCCAGACAAGACAAGCCATCCATGATCCAGTGCAATAGCTTCCGGATTGGCCTCGACAACACTGGTACCCACTACTGAGGAGTTTGGTCAAAGAGAGCCACTCCATCAGCCTACTGCCTTTGATTCCACACCTTTTGCTACTCAAGGAGGCAGCAATCACTTTCTCAATGTCAAATTCAGTCTCTGCATCTAACAGCCTGGCATATTCTGTTTTAGATTCTGGAGGTTCTCAACTTCCACAACAAGTTTTGAATGTTATTTTTGGAGGCCAGGAGGCCCTGAGTACAAGGAAAGTTTATAACTGATAAATGGAGGAGATTTTTATTTGGAGCAAAGGGGAAGGACTTTGATGTTTCCAAGCCTAATTTGGAGTGCTTCCTTACAATATCTTACTGAGTTGACAGACAAAGGTTTGTCCTTCTCCTCCATAAAGGTTCATGCTGCAGCCATTTCGGCTAATTATGACTGTGACCCTCCTTTATTCTCGTCATCCTTTGTTTGAGCAGTTTCTCAGAGGGGCAAAAGAACATAAGACCCCCACGTGGAAGCTCCTACTCCTGCTTGGGATCTCAATTTTTTGTGTTGGAAAAACTGCACTCTACAACCTTTTGAGCCTGCAGCTACTGCCGAGTTAAAGTATTTGTCATGGAAAACTGCTTTTTGTTGGCCATTACTTCTGCAAGAAAAGGGTTTCTGATACACAGGCCCTTATGGCAGTGGAGCCTTTCTTGATTTTTCATAAGGATGGGGTATCTTTGCGTACTAAACCTTCTTTTATGCATAAAGTGGTTACTAGTGTGGCCTTAAACCAAACTATTCATTTGCCTACTTTTATGCAAATCCTCAAAATAAAGGGGAGAAGATTTTGCATACTTTGGATATTCACAGGCAGTTCGTTATTATTTGAGCAGAACCAAGGAGTTCAGACAGTCTCAGCAGTTGTTTGTTTCTTTTGCTTTGGGTTCACAGGGTAGACCTGTTTCAAAACATACTATTTCTAAATGGATTGGGTTTTGTATTTCTTTTTGTTATTCCCATCATGGTAAGGAGATTCCGACTGGAATCAGACCTCATTCCACTAGAGCTACTGCAACTTCTACTGCCTTTCTAAGGGGTGCTACAAAGGATATTTTGGAAGCAGCCACTTGGAGTTCAGTACATACTTTTCTAAACATTACCACCTTCCTCTTTATTCCAAGTCTAGGGCTGGATTTGCCACTGCAATATTACAGGGCATTTTAACAGCCCCTAATGCTTTATGATTTTTCCAACCTCCCTTTCCCGTTGCTTTGGGATTCTACCCATAAGTAAGGACTGCAGCAATGTGAGATGAAGAACATAGTACAGTTTTGTACCTACCATAAATGTAGATGTTCGAAGATCCACATTGCTGCAGTCCAATTTTCCCTCCCTCCTTCCCTCTGTAGCTTAGCATGGTTATATGGTTTGGGTGATGGCTGTAGTTGGGCATATCTTTTGGGAAGGTACTCTGTTTTTTGGCTGTGGCCTTTCTTTTAGGGCCTTCTGACATCTGGGGCAAGAAAAGACTGAGGATATGGCGTCGGTCATGTGCTTTTATACCCTGACGCTCTGATGTCAGGGCTGTGCGCCCATGACCGGCGTCAGCCTAATACTTTGGTATTCGGCCGACCGAGGACAGTGGACTACCCATAAGTAAGGACTGCAGCAATGTGGATCTTCGAACATCTACATTTATGGTAGGTACAAAACTGTACTTTATAAGGAAGTGGGTCGATGTAATTCTGCCACTTGTTTTGCGAGGTGGCGAAAGAGGTCTGCTAGTCTGGGATTCAGCCAGCACTCACCGCATTAAAGACATGAAGTAATTCCTTGCGGAGAAGAATAGATCATATAATGATTCCTGCAGGAATGACTGCCTATCTCAGACTCTTCATATTGCAATAAACAAGCCATTCAAGGACCATTTGCACATGGAAATCAATGACTACATTGAAAATAGAATGGAGAGATATCAGCATGGAAACTTTATGAAGCCTAGCCTGCAAGAGGTGGTGGCTTGGGTGAAAAATTCATGAGATAAAATCACTGACAGCTGTGTTGCCAATGCACTATGAGCAGGCTACTTGGACAACTGTGCTCATTTAAGGAGAGATCTATTGCTAGGCATGACAGATTGGGGCAATGGTTCTACAGGAAATGGAATTGTAAGAAATTCAGGCCGGAATTTGGGGGTTGGAGACTTATGACAATGTTCCAGAAGATGGCATGACTGTACTTGAATAACTTTTCCGTTATCGTGGTGACAGAATGGATTGTTTCTGCTTCCAGTTTTATTCCCCTCCTCCAATACACATGTATTGAGATCTTTCTTCACTTTCTGTTAAGCATGAAATATTGCACTGTGAAAGCCAAGGTGTAGATATTTTGAAGTTGAAATGTTTCTTGCACTGTTTATGTAGAATTCTCACACTACTGTTAATGTGTTACTTAGAACTGTTGCCAAATAACAGAAAAGTACCAAATAAATGTCAATTTGTGTACATGAAGAAATTAATAAATGTAGTTTGTTGTGTGGGGGGTGTAAATAAGGCATCCCCTGATAATAAGCCTGAATGTGTATTTTGGAGGGGGAAAGAATATAAGATCCGGTCTTATTTTTGGGGAAATACGGTAGAAAACCACAATTTTGTGAGAAACAAGTCAAAAATATGAGGCCAGATATTCTGTGAAAATCTGGACAGTTGAGAAGTATGTGCATGTGTCAGGAGATAGTGATTGAAGACAGTGGCTGCCATTGATGCAAGTCTTAAGTGGGCATAAACATTGCTTTGTATTTGAGGAGAGTGGCTTAGGGTAATGATCATTGCTGTTTAGTAAGGGAGAGCATTTCAGTGGCTCATCTGTTTTTTTATATTACTCTGTCTCAGAGTTACCCGGTGGTAGTACAAGAACAAAGGTTAAGCAGGCTATCTCGTCCACCTCTGCAACCAATTAGCACAGCTAGACAGAGCAGGCAAGTGAAAGGTAATAGTCCTCTCAGTCATTTTAATACAGAAGCTCTTCAAATCTTGCAGCAGTCAAAAATAGGGATCTCTGCAGCTATTCCATTCTTGCCCAAATTAAGTGTGCTCCCGAAGTTGGTGATTCTAGTTGGATCATCCCTCATCCAGTTTTTGTACAGTTCAAGCATAAGAGAGGTGATGTTCACAAAATCTAAGAGGACATAAAATTGTTCATACTTGGAGTATGAAGAAATTAAGGCAAGTGTCAGCATTAGAAGAGGGAACAGAACAAAAATATTAAGAAAGATGTGATAAAAGCAATGCAAAGTATAATAACAGATCAGCATCTATTGTTCACTATCACAAATTTCTTTATTTAACATTTGTTGACCAGGAAAGTCCAATTAGGACAGAGGTTGTTTTCAGTAGAGGACCAGGGGGAAATGCTCCAGATGTGTGCCTTTGGAATGTGGGAGGAAACTGGAGTACCTGGAGAAATCCCACATGGACAAAGGGAGGACATGCAGATTCCACACAGAGAAGGCCCCAGCCAAGAATCAAACCGATGAACCTCTTGCTGTTTGGAGATGTTAACCACTGCACCACCCAAAATAATGAATAAAAATACCAGCATAGGCAGAAAAACTTAGAAGATACGTAGATAAAGGAAAAGTACAAAATAAGGAATTTATTCATGACCCCAAAAAAAGTTTTATAGAGAATTGGGAAGCAGCAAAAAGTAATGAACCACCACCAAAAGTGAAGAAATAGATAGATCTTGTGGAACATAAGATGCTAAATGGATTGAAGTTCAAATGTACAAGATATGAAATTGGATGAAGTAACAGCTGGAGAAGTTATGAAAAGCTCCTAATTGGAAACCCCAGGCTCAGATGCAGTACCTAACTTCTGGCTGAAATTATTACCATCATTTCATGAAGATTTAGCCATGAGTAAGAACTATTTATATGCACACCCCAAACAGACACCAGCCGGTTAACAGGAAAAATACTTTAACATAACAGGAAAAATTAGGAGTGAACCTGCAAGCTTTTCTGAAAACCATAAACCAATAACTTGCCTTCCAAAGCATATGAATGATGCACTGGAATTGATGTCAACAGTTTTGTAATTTAGAAGAAAACTCAATCATGGCAATACAACAAAAGGGTAATAAAAGAGCATTATATGGAACAAAGGATCATTTCATTAAGGCATCATAGATTCTTCCTCTTTAGAGTTCTCTATTTATGGCATGGGTACACCACAAAAACACATTTGACAGTGTCCCACGTTCATGGATAAAGGAGTGCTTAAAATGTAAAAGCTATACCCTACGCTGAACAATTAAAGTACAGCAACCATAAAACAGTGTCAAACCACTTTGCAGTTAAGCAGTGATAAAGGAAATTATTCCAGGGATAAAAATTAAAATGGGGATACTCCAGGGTGACTCTGTCACCACAGTTATTGTCTTGCCCTTAACCCATTGAGCAGTCTTCAATTTGACTCCCAGAAAAACAAAGTTTAAAGACTTCTCATATTTTTCTATATGATTTAAGACAGTATAGTTCCATCAGATGAGGAACTGAAAGCACAAGTGCAAGTGGTCAAAATGTTTTCAGCTGATATGTCATTTGATCTTGATAAATGTGCAAAAACAACCTTTAAAGCAGGAAAGCTGCAGTACCAAGAAAACATTAGTTAAAACAGAAATGTGATATAGAAGAACTTGAGCAAGTGAATGTATAAAGATTTGGGAATCGATGAAGGATCAGCAATAAACCATTAGCAAATGTAAATAAAACTTGCAATCTATAGTCCAAGCTATAAACTTGTTTGCTCTTCCTGTCCTAACATACAGGTTTGGAGTGATTAACTGGCCCCAAAAGGTGCTGCATAGGTTGGACAGGAAAAGAAAGATGATTCATGCTCAAAGGATTTTTATAAATCCTTGCATATCATAACTATATATTCCCTGTTCTGAAGGAAATATGAGCCTCCTCAAAATTGATTACTTGTATAGATCTGCAATTGTGGGACTACATACATATCTGCTTTACCTCACAAGACCCAAATAGCTTCAAAATGTGACCCAAAAGCATTTCACCAAAATCGAATCATGGTTATCTAACACACAGCTAATACTTAACCCCAATAAGACATATAACCTTCCCGACCCTCCACTACGCCCAGCCTCTATTAGCTAAGGAGAATACAAAAATCAGTCCTGAATCACAAACCAATCTACTAGGCATTATAATTGCTAACAGGTTGAGATCTGACTTACATATATCGAAAATTAAAAAGTTCACAAAAACATGGGAAGCCTTTACAAAAATAAAATTCTAACAGACAGTTCCAGAGAAGCTATCACAAGGACCCACCTATTATCAGCTCTCCTCCATGCTTCACCAATTATCACAAACCTAAAAAGGTCAGAAAAATAGAATCAAGCTATAACAAAAGTGCAAGCTTTGCTACATTGATCTCCCTACAAGACCCACCATTGCATTAATCTTAAGACACTCTCCTGGCTAGAAGTAGCACAAGTACTCGGCTCACTATGACCCACAAGCTACTCTATCTGCCCAAGAAAACTTCTGGTCTTTTTGATATACTTCATCCCTACAATAGCCAACATTCACTTTGCTCTACAAATAAAGAATTATTACAAGTCATAAAACAGCAGGCACTGCTGGTGACTCAGTACTCCTCCTATGTAGCCAAAGCCTGGAACTCACTACCTCACACCATTAAAACCACTGTCAAGCAAACACAATTGAAAAAACTACTAAACAATTATTTTACCAACATATGGTACTATTTAACACCTCTAGCTAACCATGAACAAAATCACTTCTTCCCCAACACCATTTTCCTTCTCTTATAAACCCTTCTTAGATTAGCCATCTCCCACTATATAATATTTTCACCTGTAATTTATCTGCATAAGATACATCCTAGCCACCTGAACACCATCTGTACTAAAATCTACTGTAATGCTCTCCCCAAACTGTCCCAACCTGGATAAGCACTGGGTCTTTTTCATGTACTAGTCATCTAACATCTATGCAGAGATGAATTATAGTCAGTTTTGTTCCTGTTACTAAAAATATGTATTTTATTGTCAAACTGTGTCTAGGATTACTATTACCATATCAACTATTTCTTTTGAATGTATTGTTCTCACTGTGTGAAGCTTTACCTGATGTGATTTGTAAATATCTTTTGTTCATAATACAATTTCTATAAGGCTGTCAAACTATTCTTGCACATATTTTTTTTTCTCTATGTGGAGCTTTTCTCCCCAGGCCTCTGCTGAAAATGGGTACTTCCCAGTCGGACATTCCCAGTAAAGAAATGTTAAATAAATAATTACAAATATAGTGAAAGATTTGAAACATTCGGAGAATACATCTGCTCTAAGATGATGTCCCTGCTTACTTTAGCGGAAACATATCGGCATCAAGCAGGAATTCAAATCAAGCCAGAAGTAGATAAAAATCAGGCAGAAACTGAATGTGCCAAAAACAAAAGTATAAGGTGAAGGAACAGAGGAGAAGCAAGAAATGTGAAAAATGCATAAATATAATCGCAAGTACAGAAAACAATTGAAACAACCTCATGTTAAATCAAGATTGAATGCAGGAATGGTTAAAGGAGAGGTGAATTTAAACCAAAAGGTTAAAATTGGTGGCACTATATAGTGGACTCCGTACACCTGGTTTACAAAGTCCACTGAACATGTAGAAGAAACTGACAAATGTAGGTTTTGTAAATCAGAATTGGAAACAGTCACACATGTTTTTGCTGGTTGTGATATACTAATGGCAGAAGGACTGTATACTGAAAGGCATAATAATGTGGCAAAACTGTTGCATTGGGGATTGTGCAAACATTATGCTAATGAAGTAATGAAAAACACTGGAAACATGAGCCACAAAGCATTATCGAAAATGATGAAGTTTAAATCACATGGGATCACTCATTGCCATCAGTTCATAAAATAGATATGAGTAAACCAGATATAGTAGTCCTTGAAAAGTAACACTGATCAATGAAATTACTACACACGGTGACTACATCTTATCTACAGAGAGACACAAAGTCATAAAATACCAGGATTTGCAGGCAGAAATGAGGACAATGTGGAAGAAGGATACCCAAACAATTCTAATAGTAGTAGGAGCAACAAGTCTTATAAAAAAGAATTTACAATCGTACTTTGTTACCGATATGCAGGAGTCATTACTGGGCACAATGTGGGTGCTGCAAAGTGCACATCTGGCTAATAAAGATTTAAAGAATACTAATTTCATGAACTTTGACTTACGAATGGGGTCCAGTCCCGTCATGGTATTAGAAAGCAAAACACTTGGAGAAATTAAAAAGTAATGTTAGAACACACTTGTTATTTCCCTGCTAGTAACCGGTGGGGTACAATGATTTTACCTCTAGGCAATTTAGTACAATGCAGGCAATTGCATTATCTGCCTTTCTTCCAAGTAGGCCACCACAAAAAGTTAGAATGGTGAGGGGAAAACAAATACAGAGAGTGTAGTGGAAAGATGCATACAAACCACCAGAACCTCCTATTAGAGGGTACTGGCAAAGTTAACCAAAATCGTCTAAAAAAGGCGAATCAAAAGTGTCAAGGTAGACGCTCCAGCCGCAGACCTTGGCCCCAGTGACAACCCTGCTTCCCCTGGAGGGGAAGGGAGGAAAACCCCGTCCGGAGAAGCAGGGCTGAGACTGACATAAGAAAAATCTCCTCCAACTTTTAAAATAAACTGCGCTTCACTCCATTACTAACACCAAAAAGGGAAAGTTGAGAGAAAGAAAAAAAGGTTATGAATGAAGGTAACAGGGCAGCTCTATATGTATTCCTTAAGCTAGAAAGATCATTAAATGGTCCTATGACACCATGTGGCTCACCACTAGCCAGAAAAGGCTATGAGGTGGGCAACCCTCACTTCAGCACCATCATAAACATTCACAATGACTAAGGTATACTCTAGTTAATTACACTGAATCACCATATCAAAGTTACTGGAGCTGTTTCATAGTTCAAAAACTGTATATTGGCTGTCATGTTTGTGGTGCTGTTGATATATTCACAGTGCTTCACTGTGTGACATTTTGTCTAGTTTATACACAGTTGAGTTCAAGACAGAGTAAGAAGGGAGTATAGCTTGCATCCATGATTTTCTTTAGTGTACAATTTCCTTATATACGCTTTTGTATGGATGTTATTTTACAATACATGGCCAATTAAATGTTCATTGATTTGTGTCCAGGGGATTTGTGATTTAGTTTGAGTCCTGATGTCTCTGCAGTTAGACTAGGACTGTGTGCAAATGCTGTCACACACTGCAACACTGCTCTTCCATGACTTTCATCATGAGGAGTGGCCATCTGTCCTGAGGGGGTAGCAGGAAACAGTATGCACTCTGTCCACAATCATTCCTATAGTTTTTACATCAGCCATAGTGTGCTGCTAAAACAGCCTAGGGAATGAAAAAGGAGACAATGTATAAAATGTCCTCTACTTGTGGTATTATTTGTTAATCAATACCTTTGTACAAGTGACTTAACAGAAGTTGAAGCCACATGCACTCTAAGAAATTTAAAACCAGGGCATGGCTCACTTTTTAGCCCTAACTTAGTTGGCACGTCACTTGCACACAAACACACTCTTGCACAATATGAACACCCTTCATGAAGAGCAGTAGAGAAACCATGATTTTTTACTACATTAATGTTGAACATTTGTAATCGGGCACTTGCATCAAGAGATTTATTCAAGAGAATAATTGGCAAAGCTGCCTTCTAAAGTACAGGAAAGCATCTGCTGCATTCTTTTAGAAAGCACAGTCAGTTTTAAGGGCATATGGTAAAGATGAAGTAACTACCAGTGAAATTTCATGCTATTCTTATACTTAAGGTCATGAGTAGGAGCTAGAGCCTCCTGCCCTAGTAGGACATGGATAAAAGCTATCAAAATCTTCTCTCGTCAGGGCACCAACTATTGCAGAATACATACACTCACACTACCTATAGGCAGTAGCAACATCTTGGCAATTCAAATTCCCATGATAACCTATCTTTAAAGGAATCTTGCACACTCCAAGTAAACTTATTCATATTTCTTTCTCAGTTAAAAACATGTCATGCACAGGTTTCAGATAACATCTTAGAATTGAGTTTTCAGAGCACATTACCTGTTAGCATGGTTGCCAAGATCATCATCTTTTGAAGGTCCCATACCATTCAGAAAGGAAAATACACATTTTAAGAGAAGAAAAAGAAATGCATATTTCAGAAGAAAAACTTATAAATGGAAATGAGAGAATTTAACATTCCACAAACACCCAACAGCAAATAAACTTCTGAAAAGCTAGTTACTCTTTAAAAACTGGGAAAGAAACTCAAAGCTATGAAGAGTTATCAAAAGCCAAATAAATCCAAACAGAAAGCAAAGCATAAAAACAGCAACATTTCTTAACGGTGGTATAAGTTAACTTATCTTCACACACAATACTTTATTCAGAGCCTAGAAAAGAAAGGCAGAAATTCTAACAAACTAAAACACAAGACATAAACTACTTACTTAGCTTGGGATTATAGTAGAAAAAAATCAAGCACACTTGTATTCACTCAAAGTATGCCTCTACCAGCTGACCTTAATATATCAAATGTTTGTAGGCTTCTAAACCAATAAGCATTCTGCTTCACTCCTCAGGTGAGGAGCAGCCTTACCTCCAGTCAGGTGGTATCCCAAAGTCTCCACCTACTATAGAAGCAGTAGTAGTGTAGAGCACTATACTGTTTAAGCTTGCTTTTGTAAGCAACATTACTGTTTTCTCAAATTCATCAGCACAGGCTGCTGATTAAACATCATGTCAGACTCTAAGATGAAATCCCAGAGTAAGATCTTTATTTCAGTTGATGTTCCTTGGGGAATTGAATCATAAAGCATATTTTATATATGGGCCATTGCCTGGAGGTATTGGGAACCATAGCCTATAGCCACACTGAAATAAAGATAGCACCTGCTGAACTGGGAAGTAGGTACATGAATCACAAAAACTGTCAATTTATCAACTGTCAGGTGGTGAGTAATGCACAGGTTATCATCTACATTGTGTGCACAGGATAGCCAGCAATTTTTCAGCACCCCCACCTATGGCTCTCATGTGACCTTGGATCTATATTATATGTTCAAAATCTGAAAACTTAGAATCTCATATGAATGACTCCATATGAGCAAATTTTTCAAACATCCAACATAAAATATAAACAAACAAAAAATAAAAAACCTACCTGAACACTCTATGTAGCGGGGCAAGCTCCCCTGCACCCCCACACCCCCGATACTTAAATATACCAACTCCGAGATCGCACTATATTGAAGCAAAATATTCCCTATGGTGATCTCCGTTGTAACATTTGATGCTTGAAAACTTCACTCATATGATTTTGATCATATGAGATTCGAAGTTTTCAAACTTCGAACTTATAATATATACCCGTGACCTTTAGCAACTGTTTGCCAGGGGTAATTTCCCAGAGAGCATCAAGTGAGGGTGCCATATATTCCTTTAACCCTTGGCTCATGATGTCAGTGAGAAATGCGTATAACTCAACAGTCACAACCATGCCAACTCACAAACCAGAAATATCCTACAGAATGCGCCTTGGCTGCTGAAGGCATAATTCCACTTTATAAATACATCTGGCACAACCCTGAAGAGTGATAATGTCATTTGGACCAAAATTCTAGAAGATTGTGACATGTTACATAAAGCAATAATGAGAAAACAGATACAGGAGGATGTTCTTTGTGTTTCACTATTGCAGTCATTACATTTGTGGTAATCTGCTGGCAACTTGCCCTCAGTCGGCCTGATTAACAAAGTCTTGGGTCCTGCGTCAGTTGCTGTCCCTTCGTCCATGTTGTCAGGTCATCAGGGGTATAAAACATGCAGCCAATGCCATTACATCAGTCTTTCTTGCCGCGCGGTGCCCGAAGCAGAAGCAGTTCACAAGTGCCGGTCGGCCGACTCCTGAAATTTTCGTTTTCGAGTTTCAGAACTGAAGTCTTCAACTAAAAGCTAAGTACTCCTTTGGGGAAACTTTTTCTTGCTCCTTACCGATGTCAGTAAAAGTTAATAAATATATTACTTGTGGGAAGCAAATACCTCATAAGGATTTTCATTTGTACTGTATTCCTTGCCTAGGCCCTGATCATAACATACCTTGCTGTCAGTTTTGTGCTAAATTTAATCAACACACTATTAAACGTCGGTATATTTTTGCTTCAAAATATTTTGGCTTACGATTTAATTATCCAGAAATGTCATCGGTTAGGAATCCGACTACCAGAATACCTAAAAAATGCAAAGAAAAAGAAAGAGACAGGCCGTCGAGGTCCACAACTGATGACAATGCTTCTCCTAAGCCAGTCGCCAGTTCGCCGCTACTCAGTGAGGCACTTTTGCAGCCCCTGATACCTGCTACTTTTTATTCGTAGGCCTCTACTGAGACCCATTCAAAGTCTCGAGATGCTTCAATTATGGAACACGCGGATGTCCCTACCTTAGATGGATCCGGAGCCGCTGTGCAGGCACTGGCTTCTGAGGGTGTTTTCAGGCCTACAGATTTGTATATTAGACCGATGCCATATTCAAAACTAAGGCCAAAATCTAAAAAACTGACACCTGGGCCACATGTGTAGGTCCCTATGTCTAAAAAACAAATGATCAAAATGGCGGAAGGTTTAATTATGCTGATCAGGGGTAGTCACCCTCCTTCATCCAAGAGGCTTACACAAGACATTGATTATGAAACTTCTGAACAGGATTCTATTTCTTCTGATTCTTCTAATGAACAGGAGTTGTCTATACCTACTTATGAGGACTCTGATGCAGAAGATTCCACTCCTTCTGCTTCTCCCCTGTGGATTTAGCTTTTGGAGAAACTTTACATACCTTAAGGGAACATTTACAATGGGAAAGTCAGGATTTCTCTGAATTTAAAAAGAGACTTAGGGATTTTCTTCTTCTTCCTCAGCATAGGTCTTTGGCGATGCCTCCTGTTCTAGACATTGTTGATTATGTTTTTTTCAGAAGCTAGTATGGCTCCTGATTCTCTGCCTCCAGCTTCTTGAAAGCCAGACAGATACTACAGGGATCCTGATTCTGACAAATTCCTTTTCAAGAATTCTATTGCAGATCCTGAAACCATTTCTCAGGGTCCCAAGGGCATTAAGGCCTCTACTGCTAAAAATCCTACCCTTTCAGATAGAGATTCCAGGGCGCTGGATAGATGGGGAAGAAGGTTTTCACTTCTGCAACCTTGGCAATCAGAGCTTTAAACTGTCAATTTCATATGCTTAAATACCAACAGCATATTATGGGTTGGTTTAAACAGAAAATTATGTTAATTGCTGACTGTGTGGAAAATAAGGATTTACAGGATTTATTGCATTCA
The DNA here is from genome assembly GCF_019279795.1 of Protopterus annectens. NCBI lineage: Eukaryota > Metazoa > Chordata > Ceratodontiformes > Protopteridae > Protopterus > Protopterus annectens. The sequence continues at coordinate 687,152,450 of NC_056750.1, forward strand.
GCTGAACAAGTTGGAAAACATACTTTACAATGTGGTTTTGATTCTTTTGAGGCCTCTTGCAGGGCTGCTGTAACTGGGTCTGTGCTAAGAAGGCATGCTTGGCTCAAAGAGCAAACGCTGCCTGATCATGTTAAAGCAAAGTTGTTGGATGCTCCTTTAAAACAGGACCATTTCTTTGGTTCACCAAACATTACCATTTGCCTTTCTTCTCTAAATCTAGAGCTGGCTTTGCCACTGCTGTCCTGCAGGGCCTAATAGCTGGTCCTAATGCTGTATAAATCCATCCTCCCAACCATAGCTTTGGGAATCTACCCAAATGTAATGACTGCAACAGTGAAACATGAAGAACATAGTACAGTTGTGTACACTTACCATAAATGTAGATGTTCGAGTGCATTCACTGTTGCAGTCTTGGTTACCCTCCCTCCAGCCCCCTGCTTTTTCTCTTACTATACCTCTACTTTTTTTACTATGCTTAAAAGCCTTTTTGGTGTATTTGCTTGTGTTTGGAGGTATATTTCTTGTGGTTTTAATTATATATATCTATATATTTTGCTCCCCATTTTGGGGGCACCTGACATCTGGGGCAAGAAAAACTGATGTATTGGCTGCATGTTTTATACCCCTGATGACCTGACGTTATAGAAGAAGGGACAGCAACTGATGCAGGACCCAATACTTTGCTAATCAAGCTGACTGAGTGCAACCTGCCAGCAGATTACCCCAAATGTAATGACTGCAACATTGAATACACTCGAACATCTACATTTATGGTAAGTGTACACAACTGTACTTTGTCGTTGGTAGTGGCCAGAAACTGTAGTTCCTAGCACCGCAGGCAGGTGCAGCTAAGGCAAATGAGGAGTGAAAGTAGTAGGAACAAGCAGCAGTGGATGACAATGCTGGTTGAAAGAAGGTGCCATGCACCATGATACTGATTAAAAGGCAGAACTCTGCGGGACTGCTTTTCATGCTCAAAAGCCGAATACTCGAACATGCATAGGTTGGCCACTGTTTACATTAGAAAGATACATCCCATATCACAATATTAAAGAGCCAGGGCAATTTTATTTCAATTTCTGAAGATAGGGAGAAACCATTTGTACACAAGTACAACTAAGGAGATGCATAAGTAACAATGAGACATCATAACATACAACAGACTGCACTGACTCAAGGATAGGATTGGCCCACATCATGGTAATAGCATGTAACTTCCCTCTCTAGCCATAATGTGTATGATAACAATTTTACACTGAAAAGGTTGGTCACAAATTTATGTAGTGTAGCAAATAACTTTTAAATGATTGCCATGTAAACACAGCATGATATTATTGTAGAGAAGTTAGTTGTTGCATTTGAAGTATTATTTGTGACTCTGATTTATGGCTGTAGGTGAGGTGTAATAGTGGCCTACAAACCTACAATCTGTGAAATAATTATGTGAGGTTGGTGAATTTATATACATCCTTCATTGCTAGCAATGGTCATAATAGCTGTAATCATAGGAAGTTGTTTTTATTATAGAGAATATCATTTCATGAAAGCAGGGACTGAGGTTTTCAGTATTCCAAACAATAAAGTAGCATTAAATGGTTGCAATGTTACTTTTTTATGCCATTGCACCCCCCATTTAACCATCCACATCTTTTCTATTTTAATCTCTATGCTGTCCATTTTGTTTGTGTTATTATTTAAAAAAAAATACATAAACACATATGAACATAAATGACTTACAAAACATTTTTCCAATTATTCAAAAATATCCATTGCATGCTGTTTGCCTCATACCTCCCATCCTGGAAAACATCAAAAATCTTGACAAGGCCCATGAAAAATAGGTACAAATCTGTACGCTAATTAACATCTAATTTCTATACATAATTACGTAACCCCGCCCACCCCAATGGAATTGTGGGATATCAACTTTCTAATGCAAACTGAAGAACAGACAACCAAAATATGGCACCACTGACCTCCTGCAGCCATTCCAATGTCCCAATACCTGGGATTTTTATTCATTTAAAAAATAAGTTATAGGGTTTTAAAGGGACTTTTTTTTTTTATTTTATCTGCTAAAAAAGAATTATTCCCAATAAAATAAGGGTATCCCCCTTTCCAAAAAAAAAAAATATTGGGACCTTTGTCCCTTTACTTTAATTATATTTTTAAATTTGGTTAATCAAAAACCCCTTTTTGGGGTTTTTAAATTGTTTTTTTGGCCTTTTTCCAAAAATTTTACTGGGAAATGCTGAAAAAAATAATGCCCTGTTTAAATTTCCTATTTTTAAAATTTGTGCGTTTGGGCCATGGCAATTTTCCTTTAATTTTTTTTTTGGGGGTTAAAAGGAAAACCCCCAGGCACTTTTAAAATTTGTTGAAAAAATTTTGGGCTTGCTAAAAAAACCCCTTTGTTAAACCACCATGCATGTTTGGAAGGCAAAACCCAGGGAATTGCCTTCCTGGCCTCCTTTTTGGGAAAGCGCCAAGTAAAAAAATTTTTCCCCAAATAAATTTTTTTTTCCCCCATTTCCCCCCCCACTCAGAAAAAGAACCTATCAAGGGATGGGGCCAAAAACCCCTAATAAAGGGGACTTTGCCCAACCTGATATATTTAAAAAGGTTTTGTAAAAACCTTTGGAACCAGTTGGGTTTTCCCAAAAATTTTATGGTCCCAAGGGTTTTTCCAAGGGCATTGGTTTTTGCCTGAAACCCAATTTTAGGGGAAGGGGCCCCTTGGGGAAAAAGGAAAAAGGCTAACCCGCATTAAAAACCCCACCAACCCAGTTTGGGGCCCAGAAGGGGATTGGTGCCTGCCTTTTTGGGTGGGGAAACCTTTTTGCCCCCCCTCCCTTCCAGGGGGCCTGGCCCCCAAATTTCCCAACCAAACCCCCTAATCCAAGGGTTGTTTATCTTCCCTAGGTGTAAACCTGCCCCATTGGGGTGCCCCTTTTTTGGGTTGCAAAAGGGGCCTTTTCCTCCCAATTACCTTCCCCAAAGGACCTAAACCCCTTCCTTAAACCCCCACCCCCCTTGGGGAAAAAAAGGGGCATTGTTAAAAAATTAATTTTTGCCCCTCTCCCTTCCTTTGGGGGGCCCATTCCCTTTTCCAAAAACCCCAACCATCCCACCCAATTTTAACCCCATTTTCCCAACACCCCCCTGGGGTTTGGGCTAAAAAGCCACCTTTTCCCAATTAATTTCCCCTTTCCTAAACCCTTCCCTAAACATCCCACCTCCCTTTTAAAAAAAGGGTATTTCCCCCTTCTTTTTCCTTTTCACCCCTTTTTTCCCCCTTTTCCCCTCTTTTTTTTTAAAAAAATTGACCCCCCGGGTTTTTATGGGAAATTGGCCACTTTTAAGAAAGCTATGCCCCTTTTTCCCCTTAACCTGTGGCAAACCCCAAAATTTCCCTTTAAAATGTTTTCCCTGTTTGTTCCCCGCAAAAAATTTAACCACCCTTTTTTTTTTAAGCAGGGTTTTAAACCCAGAACAAAGTTGCATTCTTGGAAAATTAACAATGCAAAATTTTGCGGAAACCCACTTTTGTTAAAAACTGCTTTAATTTTTTAAACACCCCCCGAAAAAAAAAGCCCTAGCAGGTTTAAACCCGGGAAAAAAATGCATTAAGTCAAACAAAATCCCCAATGCCCAAATTTCGGAAATTTTTTTGCTTTTGTAAATATATCATACATCACAGTCATTTAGCTTTAGGGGGAAAAAAAAAGTCATCACTGCTAAGGTTTGAACCCAGAATCCTGTGAACTCAAATCAGAGAAATGTACCACTACACCGTATCTTCTGTGAAAATTGCAAATGCTTTTGAAAATATATCATGCATTACAGTCATTTAACATTAATGAAAACAAAAGCCCCTACTGGCAGGCATTGAACCCAGGACGCTATGCATTAGAGTCAGAGCAACACATCACAATGCCAAATCAACTACCGGAATTAACAATGCTTTTGTAAATATTACAGTCATTTTACATTAGGGAAAACAAATTATCACTGCTAGCTCTTGAACTGACAGTTTGACTCAGAACAATGTACCACTACACCATATCTCCTGGGAAAATAATGAATGCTTTTGTAAATATATCATGCATTGCAGTCAGTTAACATTAGGGGAAAAAAGTCATCACTGGACATATGTGTCACCTCCAGGTATCTGCAGGTAATACTGCAATGCTGATGGGATGAGGGGGAACTACAGTTAAGGTGTACCCTAGCTGTCTGAATGAAAAGACATATCTGGACAACAGAGTTGTATACAAATGTGGGAACATGCTTGATGGACATTCAATAGTAAGAGCTGGACTCCATTCCAGAGTTAGCTGAAGTCCTGGTCTAGAATTTTGTGTGCTAAAGCTGAATGGCTGATGAAGCTGTGTAAATAGTCCAGCACCTCAGTGATATACTGTGTGAGAAATCTCCTGGCTTTGTGTTATCCGTATTAACTGGAGTCGCCTTCTTTGGTGTGTGGGTACAGAGTGGATGACAAGTTTTCAATAATGCGTGTGGCATGTCACCACGCTAGCACCGTTGTTTCCTGGTATTTGGTAGCAGATCGGTATAGAGTTACATCAGGGAGCACTGACCAGACATTTTGCTGACGCATACATTTACAGAGGAACTAGGGTACAGCATAAAATGTTCTGGTGTGCACTTTCTATCTTTGTCTGGCTGGTGGTTCTCCTCCCGTTATATGTCTCTCTTTGTCCTTCTGTAGTGCAGTCATGGCCTTTGTCCACAGTTGCTGCTGTTATGTATTTGTATTTATGGTGTGAGTGGGGTAGAAGTTGTAACATTACACACAGTGTTACAGACCTCACACCTCTGGATGTACCTGTTTAGATGGTGATGCACCATTGTGCCCCATAGATCTACTGTGGTCCTCAGACGGTTTGTGTTGCACTGTTATTGTCAGGCTACAGATTGGTCATAGCTGTCAGATTCTTACAGACGGACATCTGGACAGACCCATATATAACAGTCAGACATGGGCCCAGACAATGGCAGGCTTTTAATATTGCTTTTCCAAACTTACACGGTTGGTAAATGGGTTTTGTATTAGCTTGCAATTACTGCTTGGGGATTGACATCTGTATATATCTACTGTCACAGCATTGCTTTGTTTTCACATCAACCTTTATTGGTCTGCCAATGGTTGTCACCTGATGCAATGTTATGACAAGCAGAACAGATATCACGAGGCATACATGTGGGCATTCTGTGACACCCTGTATTTCATGGGTATGGATGAATTGCCCACTTGTTGTCAGTACTGACATAGTGACATGGCAACCAACTTCTCACAACCTGCTGACTGTAGTATGCACTGTGTGGAGTTACTCAGACCTCTGTATTGTTCATATGGTAGTATTTAACCCTCCATTGTGCAGTTTCCTGCAGTAATAAGTATTGCCTTCTGGACGGTGTACAAATCCTACTATACCTCTCCAACTACATTTTGCATAGACTGTCCAAATGTTTGCTTACCATTCAGAGTTAATGCAACTGTAGACATGCTGTGATATCACTCTCTGTAAGTGTGTGGCAGGAATATTTCTGTCATTGTCTCTATTTGTGGTCCTTTGCCACATGTTTCTTTATGGCTGTATAACTGACTTGCTGGTGAGGCTGAGAGATTGTGTATGGGACTCCTAACATTGACATCCATGCATGTGATCTATGACCTCACAATTTGTTAGTCCCCTACATATACTGCAGTGGTTTGGGCATTTCAGGGACTACTGCATATTCTAGGAAGTCCAATATTTTGGACATTTGTCCTGTTCTCTAAACAGCTGTCCAGTATGCTGCTATCCCAGTAGGCCACCATTCCTTTGCATACATGCAGTGATACCATAGATATGCTACAACTTGTACTCCATTCATTAGTTGGTAAGAAGTGACTTACCTTGGGCCTGCAGCGGTTATTGAGGGACAGTTAACTAGGGCTGACTCAGATGAATGCAGTACACAGTTATACATGGTAAGGTACAGATAGTGTGATGTGTGTCATCCTTTTCACTGTGTGTGTGAGTTGGAGAGGTTTCAGTCCTGAGTCCCTAGAGTTACTGGGTATGTGCTGTATGTTGCCCTGCGTTGCCAAGGGCGGGCATGTGGGCATGCCACCACATCTGCCACAGAGACAGGCTGAGGTGGTGATTCCTGTGAGTCCCCTCGTGTGCCGGTGGGGACCTTGGCAATGGTGGGGGGGGGCTGAGTGCCCCTTCCCTGTGATGTTCCTACCACAGCTGTTTCCACAGGATCATATTGCATGGCATAGCACACAATTTGTGTGTGCACATGTAACTGAAAAAGTACTGGGGCTCCACCAGATATCTCAAGGCAGCATAACATTGACTTGAGCAGCCCAAACATATGCTTCGTTACAGATTATTGGGTATGTGCTTGCCTGATTATGGTGGTTTACTGTGTGTGTGTGTGTGTGTGTGTGTGTGTGTGTGTGTGTGTGTGTGTGTGTGTGTGTGTATGTGTGTATAGCCAGAATCCCCCACTAGATGGCCATATTTATTTATTTATTTTATTTTTATTTTACATTTGTTAACAGGGAATGTCCGACTGGAGCAAGGTCCATTTACAGTAGAGGCCCGGGGAGAAAAGCTCCACATTAAACAAATACAGTGGTAGATATATATAAACAATCATGATATATATAAACAAAGGATATATAATACAACGCAATTAAAAATATATATATATATATATATATATATATATATATATATATATATATATATATATGCAATAGTTTTTTCTATGCAAGCTTATGCAGTCATAGTTTACACATAGTTGAAATTGGATAGGAGTATTTTGGAGAGAAATACTCCCTATTTCCTTATGCAGTGAAAGAGGTATTTCACAAGAGATAATATATAAATACAAAACATAATGGTTTGTGTACAAGCTCCTCATGGGAGTAATTTAATTACAGTATTGTAGGTATCGTAAAGAGTGAGAATACTGGGTAGTAAGTGTGAGGGGGGGGTGCATCTAAGTGATGCAAGGACATAGCCAGCACTGTGCGAGGTGCGACTTGAGTAATTTTTTGTATAGCAATATAGATGGAGCTGATGTGATATTCTGGGGGAGGCTGTTCCTTTTCTTGGTGATGGAATAAGAGAAAAGAGCTTTTCCTGCAGTATTGTTAGGTTTAGATACACAGAGTAGGGTTTTGTTGGATGACCGCAGGTGACGGTTTGTTATGTATTGGTTTAGTAGTTGATTTAAGGCTGGGGCTTTGTGGGGATTTTTTTACTATGTTGTAGGTGAGGACTAGTTGGTGATAACTAATTAATTGTGGGAGTTCTAACCACTGTAGCTCTTTTAGGGCAAGACAGTGATGGATTTTTGGGTTCTAAAAAGTGGAGTTATTTGTGAAATTTTTCAATTTTGTTGTAAAAATGAGTTCCCAGTTTTATGTCCTTTTTTGGTTTGGGAGATTGGGGGGCATAAATAAAATTTTTTAAAAGAGGGTTGTTTGGGGTAGGGGGATTTTGTGCCTTTTTATTTATAGGAAATGGGTTTTGGTTTTTGGGGGTTTAAAAAAATTTTTTGTCCCTTTTTGGGGGTTTGAAAAGTTTGGGAAACAAAATAAATCCTTTTATTAAAAGAAAGGGGCTTTAAGGTTTAAAAGGGGTGGGGGAGAGATTGGGGGGCCCTTTTGGGGGTGATGTTTAAGGGGGGAGGTATGGTTGGTTTATTGGGGAAAAGGGAAAAGTAATTTTGTCCCTTTTGGGGAAAAAATAAAGTTGGATAAATAGGGAATCCATTTTGATGGCCCGGGTTTTTGGGTAAATTTTTAAAGGGTTATGGAGGGGCAAAAACAGATTAAAGGTTGGAAATATTTGGGAACCTGTAAAGAGTGATCTTGGAAAGGTGGAAGAATATTTTTGTTTTAATTGGTTAAAATTGGGGAAAAGGGACCAGTATTGATTTTGGGAAAGCCAAAAATTGTTGGGAGAAAGGTTTTGGGGAAGATTTGAATGCCATTGTTTGGAATAGTTTTCCAGGATTAGGGAAAAGGGGAAAGGAACAAATTGGGAGTTTGTGTCTAGGAAATTATTTTTTGAGAGGGAATTAATGTTAAAATTTTTAAATTTGGGGATTTGAAGGTTTTGTTTTAAATTTGGGTTTAAAAAACTGAAAGGGGGAAGGCCCGGGAGCAGTAATTTTAGGAAAATTTGGGGGAAACCATTTCTGGGGGGTAGGAGGAAAGAAGGGGGTTGGGGGTGAAATTAAAAAAGGATAAAATTTGTTAATTTGTTTTTAGGAGTTAGAAAGGGGGATAAGGGAAAAGAATTTTTGGGGTGGTATTTTGGAATAGCTTTATTTTTTGGGGGTTTGGGGGGGGAGTTTTTGTGTTTTGAAGGGGAAAAATTTTATAAACCCTTTTTAAATTTTTTTGGGGTTTTGGGGTTTTGTTTTGGAATTTAAAAAGGGAAAAGGGTTTTTTTCCCGGGACCTGATTTTAATTTTGGGAAATTTGATTTTCCAAAATTTTTCTTTTTAATTTTAGGTTTTGGTTTTTTTAGGGGTTTTTTTACCTATTTACCAAAGGGGAAAGTTAAAAGGGGGTTTTTTGTTTAGGGGGGTTTGAGTTAAAATTTTTTGTCAGAAAAATTGGGTTTTGGTAATTGAGAATAGTTCTTTTTGAAATTTTATTAAATTTGGGGAAACCCTTTTGTTTATTTTAATTTTTTTCCCTTTATTTTCTGGTTTTTTAAGGGTTATTTCCCAAAAATTTTTGTGGGGGTTTAAATTTTTTTGTTTTGGAACATTAAGGGGGAATTAGGTTTTTTTTACCCATTTTTTGGGTTTTTGACCCGAAGGGGTTTTTGGGGGTATTTGGGGCCATTATGGGAATTTTCTTTTTCCTTTTTCCAGGTTTTCCCTGGTTTTAAAATTGGGGGGGGTTTGTGGCCTATTTTGGAAGGTGCAAAATTTAAAAATTTTTCCTTTCTTTCCTTTGCAGCTTTAAAAATTATTTTTAAAATTTTATAAAAGGGGACTATTTTTGGGGGGAAAAGTGACTCCTGGGCTAATTTCCTAGAAATTTTTAGGCCCGGTGCCATTAAATTGTTTAGTATTCTTATTTTTAGGGGGAAATTTTTTGGAAACCTTGGTTTTTCATCTCTTTTAAAATTTTCTTTTTCCTTTATTGTTTTTGAACCCTTTTTAAAAGTTAAAATTAAATTTTTTGTGATTTTAAATTTTCTGATTTTCCCTTTAAAATTTTACAACCAAAAAATATAGGGGAATTCCAAAAGAAATTTTTTTTCCCCACTTTTCCTGGTAGGTCAGCAAAGGGGATGGGGGGACTTTTTTGGAGATTAACAGGTTTTGGGTAAGGGGGTTTCCCCCTTTTTTCACTTGGGAATTTTTAGGGAATTTAAAGTGGGGTTGGGGGTTTTTGGGTGTTCCTTTGGGTTCCGGGTGGAATAAGAAAATTTTTTAATACCCTAAAACCTTTTATGGTTTAAAAATAAATTCGCCTCCCCTGTTTTAAAAATATAAGGGAATTTGTCTATTGGTTTTTTCCCTTTGGGGGTGGGGGGGAAAGGGGGGGCTTTAAAACCTGGACCCCGGGGAATTTTTTGACCAATAAATTTGCCCAATTTTCCTTTAAAAAGGCCCGTTAATTTTCCCTATTCCCCGGAAAAAGTTTTAGTTTTCTATCTTGCACTTTTTCCTTTATTGGGAATTTTGGAAAAAAAAGGAGTTGTCCTTTCCCGAAGGTTTTTTTTCCCCAAAATTTGGTTTAAAAGATTTAATTTTTCTCCCCAGTTTCTTTTTTAGAATGAATGAGGGGGGAATTAATTTCTTTGAACTCCTTTTTTTAAAAATTTTGGAAAGTTATTTTTTCCTTTTTTTATCAACCTTTGAAAAATAGGGTTCCCAAAATGGTTAAAAGTTTTCCCCCCCTTCTTACCTGGAAAAGGTTTTCAGACCATTTTTATGGGAGACTTTTAAAAATTTCCCCGTTTTCAAGGGTTTTTGTACCTTTTCCAATTACCCCGTGGTTTTTGGGAATTAATTTTCCAAGGGGGTTTTTAATTCCCAAATTCTTTAGGGAAAAATTCCAAAAAAATTTTTTGGGGGCTGGAATTTTAAGAATTTTTTTTTTAAATTTTTTCATATGAAAATTTTTTTAATTTTGGAAACCCTTTCCCCCCGTGAGGAAAAGGGTTGGGTTTTTTTTCCCCTTTTTGGTCATACCAAATTTGTTATATGACTTTGAATTTTCTTCCCCGGCTTTTTCCAAAGGTCTTGTTGAGAATTTTCCCGTTTCCCCTTCCCCCGGGGAATTTTCCCCTGAAAAAATAATTTTAAAATTTTTCCGGTAAAAGGGGGAAAAAAGAAAATTAAAAATTTTTCCCCCTTTCCCCTCAAAAAATTGTTCCCAGGGTTTTGGGGGTTTTCCTTCCAAATTTAAATTTTTTAAAAAAAAATTTAACCCAAAAGGTTTAAAAAAATTTTTCTTTTGGCAAACAGGTTTTTTTTTTTTTTTTTTTTTTTTTTTTTTGTTTTTTTTTTTTTTTTTTTTCTTTTTTTTTTTTTTTTTTTTTTTTTTTTTTTTTTTTTTTTTTTTTTTTTTTTTTTTTATTTTTTTTTTTTTTTTTGCCTTTTTTTTTCTTTTTTTTTTTTTTTAAAAAAAAAACAATAATAAAGTGGACACCCACCCCCAGAGCAAAGGGTAGTCAAATAACACAGAATGACTATACAGGGGACCTTGTTTCCCCTCCCACCCTGGCACTCACTTATAGGTTCATAGGTTCATACTAGGCTATCTGCCCTAGGGCATTTATAAGCCTAGCCAGAGTGTGTTTGGCTTTCGCCACCCATTTTAAATTAATTTTGCTATGCCTTTTTTCAAGGTTAGTATACTGTGCCTCTGCCTAACAGTGACACAGAAGTGATACCCGGGATAAACCTACGATCTCCCATCCACTCATCAAGATTCCTCTTGAAGAGAGTCAATGAGGGACTCTGCCTAATCTGGACTGGGATTTTATTCCACAGTGAAGGGAGCCTCTGGGTTATGAATCTGCCCCTCCAGCATGTCCTATTTATTTCAGTGCTGAGGTTCAAGTCTCTCGAGCGTGTAGCTCGATGGGATTTAGATTTTCTGAGGTGCAGCATGTCCATTAATTCCTTTCAGAAAATCTGAATCTCAGTTTCTCACGCTGGTAACATATTGTTTCAGACAAATAGGTTATGATGCTGATTCAGCAAGGTTACAGATGGCAGTGGGAAAAATGTTCCTTTCCAGGGAAGTATTCTGTACCCACTAGATCAACCTCCTTTGTTTTATCCTGTTCTTCAGTACATGCTATCTCAGGGGGTAATAGAAACTGTTCCTCCTTCGTAGTTAGAAAAAGGTTTTTACTCAGGAATGTTTTGGGTGCCAATGAAAGAAAGTGCCTGGGGACCAGCTCTGAACATTTAATTCCCAAACCAGTATGTGATAACTCCAAGTTCAAAATGCTTTCACTTCATAACTTGTTACCCCTTCTTCCTCACTTGTGTTTTTTTTTTTTGGTAACTTTAGATTTAAAAAAGTCTTATCATCACATTCCCAATAATCAAGATTTTAGGTGGTTCTTAAGATTTTGTATAGCTGGATAACATTATCAGTTCTCTGCCTTACCCTTAGGACTATGCACTGCTCCAGGTACAGTGTGCCTCTGGGAATACTCACAAACTGTCTAGCTCCTGTTATAGCCCATTGCAGGCTGAGTATACACATTTTCCATGTTTAGATGATTTGCTTATCTACACAGAGT
>NC_056750.1:687164765-687195223 GCF_019279795.1 Protopterus annectens
AGCAGTAGAGAAACCATGATTTTTTACTACATTAATGTTGAACATTTGTAATCGGGCACTTGCATCAAGAGATTTATTCAAGAGAATAATTGGCAAAGCTGCCTTCTAAAGTACAGGAAAGCATCTGCTGCATTCTTTTAGAAAGCACAGTCAGTTTTTAGGGCATATGGTAAAGATGAAGTAACTACCAGTGAAATTTCATGCTATTCTTATACTTAAGGTCATGAGTAGGAGCTAGAGCCTCCTGCCCTAGTAGGACATGGATAAAAGCTATCAAAATCTTCTCTCGTCAGGGCACCAACTATTGCAGAATACATACACTCACACTACCTATAGGCAGTAGCAACATCTTGGCAATTCAAATTCCCTGATAACCTATCTTTAAAGGAATCTTGCATACTCCAAGTAAACTTATTCATATTTCTTTCTCCGTTAAAAACATGTCATGCACAGGTTTCAGATAACATCTTAGAATTGAGTTTTCAGAGCATATTACCTGTTAGCATGGTTGCCAAGATCATCATCTTTTGAAGGTCCCATACCATTCAGAAAGGAAAATACACATTTTAAGAGAAGAAAAAGAAATGCATATTTCAGAAGAAAAACTTATAAATGGAAATGAGAGAATTTAACATTCCACAAACACCCAACAGCAAATAAACTTCTGAAAAGCTAGTTACTCTTTAAAACTGGGAAAGAAACTCAAAGCTATGAAGAGTTATCAAAAGCCAAATAAATCCAAACAGAAAGCAAAGCATAAAAACAGCAAAATTTCTTAACGGTGGTATAAGTTAACTTATCTTCACACACAATACTTTATTCAGAGCCTAGAAAAGAAAGGCAGAAATTCTAACAAACTAAAACACAAGACATAAACTACTTACTTAGCTTGGGATTATAGTAGAAAAAAATCAAGCACACTTTTATTCACTCAAAGTATGCCTCTACCAGCTGACCTTAATATATCAAATGTTTGTAGGCTTCTAAACCAATAAGCATTCTGCTTCACTCCTCAGGTGAGGAGCAGCCTTACCTCCAGTCAGGTGGTATCCCAAAGTCTCCACCTACTATAGAAGCAGTAGTAGTGTAGAGCACTATACTGTTTAAGCTTGTTTTGTAAGAAACATTACTGTTTTCTCAATTTCATCAGCACAGGCTGCTGATTAAACATCATGTCAGACTCTAAGATGAAATCCCAGAGTAAGATCTTTATTTCAGTTGATGTTCCTTGGGGAATTGAATCATAAAGCATATTTTACATATGGGCCATTGCCTGGAGGTATTGGGAACCATAGCCTATAGCCACACTGAAATAAAGATAGCACCTGCTGAACTGGGAAGTAGGTACATGAATCACAAAAACTGTCAATTTATCAACTGTCAGGTGGTGAGTAATGCACAGGTTATCATCTACATTGTGTGCACAGGATAGCCAGCAATTTTTCAGCACCCCCACCTATGGCTCTCATGTGACCTTGGATCTATATTATATGTTCAAAATCTGAAAACTTAGAATCTCATATGAATGACTCCATATGAGCAAATTTTTCAAACATCGAACATAAAATATAAACAAACTAAAATAGAAAACCTACCTGAGCACTCTATGTAGCTGGGCAAGCTCCCCTGCACCCCCACACCCCCAATACTTAAATATACCAACTCCGAGATCGCACTATATTGAAGCAAAATATTCCCTATGGTGATCTCCGTTGTAACATTTGATGCTTGAAAACTTCACTCATATGATTTTGATCATATGAGATTTGAAGTTTTCAAACTTCGAACTTATAATATAGACCCGTGACCTTTAGCAACTGTTTGACAGGGGTAATTTCCCAGAGAGCATCAAGTGAGGGTGCCATATATTCCTTTAACCCTTGGCTCATGATGTCAGTGAGAAATGCGTATAACTCAACAGTCACAACCATGCCAACTCACAAACCAGAAATATCCTACAGAATGCGCCTTGGCTGCTGAAGGCATAATTCCACTTTATGAATACATCTGGCACAACCCTGAAGAGTGATAATGTCATTTGGACCAAAATTCTAGAAGATTGTGACATGTTACATAAAGCAATAATGAGAAAACAGATACAGGAGGATGTTCTTCGTGTTTCACTGTTGCAGTCATTACATTTGTGGCAATCTGCTGGCAAGTTGCCCTCAGTCGGCCTGATTAACAAAGTCTTGGGTCCTGCGTCAGTTGCTGTCCCTTCGTCCATGTTGTCAGGTCATCAGGGGTATAAAACATGCAGCCAATGCCATTACATCAGTCTTTCTTGCCGCGCGGTGCCCGAAGCAGAAGCAGTTCGCAAGTGCCGGTTTGCCGACTCCTGAAATTTTCGTTTTCGAGTTTCAGAACTGAAGTCTTCAACTAAAAGCTAAGTACTCCTTTGGGGAAACTTTTTCTTGCTCCTTACCGATGTCAGTAAAAGTTAATAATTATATTACTTGTGGGAAGCAAATACCTCATAAGGATTTTCATTTGTACTGTATTCCTTGCCTAGGCCCTGATTATAACATACCTTGCTGTCAGTTTTGTGCTAAATTTAATCAACACACTATTAAACGTCGGTATATTTTTGCTTCAAAATATTTTGGCTTACGATTTAATTATCCAGAAATGTCATCGGTTAGCAATCCGACTACCAGAATACCTAAAAAATGCAAAGAAAAAGAAGGAGACAGGCCGTCAAGGTCCACAACTGATGACAATGCTTCTCCTAAGCCAGTCGCCAGTTCGCCGCTACTCAGTGAGGCACTTTTGTAGCCCCTGATACCTGCTACTTTTTATTCGTAGGCCTCTACTGAGACCCATTCAAAGTCTCGAAATGCTTCAGTTATGGAACACGCGGATGACCCTACCTTAGATGGGTCCGGAGCCGCTGTGCAGGCACTGACTTCTGAGGGTGTTTTCAGGCCTACAGATTTGTATATTAGACCGATGCCATATTCAAAACTAAGGCCAAAATGTAAAAAACTGACACCCGGGCCACATGTGTAGGTCCCTATGTCTAAAAAACAAATGATCAAAATGGCTGAAGGTTTAATTACTCTGATCAGGGGTAGTCAACCTCCTTCTTCCAAGAGGCTTACACAAGACATTGATTATGAAACTTCTGAACAGGATTCTATTTCTTCTGATTCTTCTAATGAACAGGATTTGTCTATACCTACTTATGAGGACTCTGATGCAGAAGATTCCACTCCTTCTGCTTCTCCCCTGTGGATTTAGCTTTTGGAGAAACTTTACATACCTTAAGGGAACATTTACAATGGGAAAGTCAGGATTTCTCTGAATTTAAAAAGAGACTTAGGGATTTTCTTCTTCTTCCTCAGCATAGGTCTTTGGCGATGCCTCCTGTTCTAGACATTGTTGATTATGTTTTTTCAGAAGCTAGTATGGCTCCTGATTCTCTGCCTCCAGCTTCTTGAAAGCCAGACAGATACTACAGGGATCCTGATTCTGACAAATTCCTTTTCAAGAATTTTATTGCAGATCCTGAAACCATTTCTCAGGGTCCCAAGGGCATTAAGGCCTCTACTGCTAAAATTCCTACCCTTTCAGATAGAGATTCCAGGGCGCTGGATAGATGGGGAAGAAGGTTTTCACTTCTGCAACCTCGGCAATCAGAGCTTTAAACTGTCAATTTCATATGCATAAATACCAACAGCATATTATGGGTTGGTTTAAACAGAAAATTATGTTAATTGCTGACTGTGTGGAAAATAAGGATTTACAGGATTTATTGCATTCAGCTGAACAAGTTGGAAAACATACTTTACAATGTGGTTTTGATTCTTTTGAGGCCTCTTGCAGGGCTGCTGTAACTGGGTCTGTGCTAAGAAGGCATGCTTGGCTCAAAGAGCAAACGCTGCCTGATCATGTTAAAGCAAAGTTGTTGGATGCTCCTTTAAAACAGGACCGTCTCTTTGGTTCACCAAACATTACCATTTGCCTTTCTTCTCTAAATCTAGAGCTGGCTTTGCCACTGCTGTCCTGCAGGGCCTAATAGCTGGTCCTAATGCTGTATAAATCCATCCTCCCAACCATAGCTTTGGGAATCTACCCAAATGTAATGACTGCAACAGTGAAACATGAAGAACATAGTACAGTCGTGTACACTTACCATAAATGTAGATGTCCGAGTGCATTCACTGTTGCAGTCTTTTTTACCCTCCCTCCAGCCCCCTGCTTTTTCTCTTACTATACCTCTACTTTTTTTACTATGCTTAAAAGCCTTTTTGGTGTATTTGCTTGTGTTTGGAGGTATATTTCTTGTGGTTTTAATTATATATATATCTATATATTTTGCTCCCCATTTTGGGGGCACCTGACATCTGGGGCAAGAAAAACTGATGTATTGGCTGCATGTTTTATACCCCTGATGACCTGACGTTATAGAAGAAGGGACAGCAACTGACGCAGGACCCAATACTTTGCTAATCAAGCTGACTGAGGGCAACCTGCCAGCAGATTACCCCAAATGTAATGACTGCAACATTGAATACACTCGAACATCTACATTTATGGTAAGTGTACACAACTGTACTTTGTCGTTGGTAGTGGCCAGAAACTGTAGTTCCTAGCACCGCAGGCAGGTGCAGCTAAGGCAAATGAGGAGTGAAAGTAGTAGGAACGAGCAGCAGTGGATGACAATGCTGGCTGAAAGAAGGTGCCATGCACCATGATACTGATTAAAAGGCAGAACTCTGTGGGACTGCTTTTCATGCTCAAAAGCCGAATACTCGAACATGCATAGGTTGGCCACTCTTTTCATTAGAAAGATACATCCCATATCACAATATTAAAGAGCCAGGGCAATTTTATTTCAATTTCTGAAGATAGGGAGAAACCATTTGTACACAATTACAACTAAGGAGATGCATAAGTAACAATGAGACATCATAACATACAAAAGACTGTACTGACTCAAGGATAGGATTGGCCCACATCATGGTAATAGCATGTAACTTCCCTCTCTAGCCATAATGTGTATGATAACAATTTTACACTGAAAAGGTTGGTCACAAATTGTAGTGTAGCAAATAACTTTTAAATGATTGCCATGTAAACACAGCAAGATATTATTGTAGAGAAGTTAGTTGTTGCATTTGAAGTATTATTTGTGACTCTGATTTATGGCTGTAGGTGAGGTGTAATAGTGGCCTACAAACTTACAATCTGTGAAATAATTATGTGAGGTTGGTGAATTTATATACATCCTTCATTGCTAGCAATGGTCATAATAGCTGTAACCATAGGAAGTTGTATTTATTATAGAGAATATCATTTCATGAAAGCAGGGACTGAGGTTTTCAGTATTCCAAACAATAAAGTAGCATTAAATGGTTGCAATGTTACTTTTTTATGCCATTGCACGCCCCATTTAACCATCCACATCTTTTTTATTTTAATCTCTATGCTGTCCATTTTGTTTGTGTTATTATTTAATTAAAGTACATAAACACATATGAACATAAATGACTTACAAAACATTTTTCCAATTATTCAAAAATATCCATTGCATGCTGTTTGCCTCATACCTGCCATCCTGGAAAACATCAAAAATCTTGACAAGGCCCATGAAAAATAGGTACAAATCTGTACGCTGATTAACATCTAATTTCTATACATAATTACGTAACCCCGCCCACCCCAATGGAATTGTGGGATATCAACTTTCTAATGCAAACTGAAGAACAGACAACCAAAATATGGCACCACTGACCTCCTGCAGCCATTCCAATGTCCCAATACCTGGGGATTTTGCCTCATTTACCATAAACACTAATGTGTGCATACTGCTTTACTGCTACAATAATTATTTGGATTTTATTTTGATATCTGCTAAACAAAGCAATACTGTCTCAATGAAAATAGACTTGGCAAATCATCGGCCCCTTGCACACAAAACAAGAAACATATATGTATTCTTTTATTTTCTTTTCTTTGATGCACCTTCCTGACTTTAAGTTATATTCCTTGTATAATATGTATAATACAACACACTTGTTAGGGCGCATTTTAAATTTATTGTTTGAACATATTTCCAGCAGGCTGTACTGTAGGCAATGAAACAAAATGCAAGAACCAATAATGACAAAACTGTCCAATTCAGAACATTTCCATCATAAAAGTCTAGTTCCACACCCACACTATAAATAGAATGACAGTATTGTAAGCCATAGGCACAGCTTCTTACACTTATTTTCAAGTTTAGTTTTTTTTTGGGGGGGTGCAAAAGGTTAAAAACCAGGAACACATTTTAAAAATTGCTTGTAGAATTTTGGAAACTTGCTAGAATAAACTGTTGTTACCACCATGCATGTCACTGGCAAGACTTGAACCTAGGAACCTATGCACTATACTCAGAGCAACATACCACTATGCCAAATCAGCAGTTTCCTAAATGATAGAAAAATATAAGTCTATATGGCTGGTAATGGACTGTTTTTCACTCCCCCCACCCCTTATCTGCATGAATAAGTATTATTCATATACTAAGGGTATGCTGTTCTCAAAACCTAATATTGGGACGTTTGTCCTATTACTGTCCATATATTTAAATGGTTCAATGCTAACATACCTTGTTGAATTTCCATTGCTGTTGGCCTGTTGCCATAAATGTTACTGGCATGCTGTAGAATAATGACTGTTATTCTATTTTTGCATGTGTGCTGTTTGCCGTGCAATTTCCCCAATTCTATTGTTCTGGGTTAACTGGAACACCCATGCATGCTGTTATAACTAATGTTGAAATATTTTGCTCATGACTAACCAGTACACCTTGAAAAACCTTAACACCATAGCATGTTTGGTAGGGAGATCCCAGCGGATTCGCTTGTCCTGCCTCATTTGGATGCAGCGCCAAGTCCAAACACATTTTTGACCCAACATCGAACTGCCTCCTCCACTGGTCCTGCACCACACTCAGAACCGTATCAGGGGATGGGGCCAACCCCCCTGGGAATGGACACAGAGAGGACTCTGTCACCTGATATCAGTTCTGAGGTGTCACCTGACACCAGTTCCGAGGTGTCACCAAGGTATGGTGCACAGGGTCATCCAGAGGCACTTGGATGTAAGCCTGCACCAGATTGAGGGCAGAATGGTGCCCCTTGAAAGGCAGGCTGAACCCGTCATTCAGCCCCCAGCAGAACCACGTTTGGGGCCATGAAGGGGCAGTGGTGACTGCCTATGGGTGGGGACTTTAGTCCCTCTGTTTCCATTTGGGGGCATCTGGCCCTCCAATTCCCAACCACCCTCCTCATCCAAGGTGTTTATCTTCCTCATGTGTCATACACTGCCCCATCTGCTGTCTTGTTTGTCTGCAAAAGCAACCTCTCCTACCCAACTTACCTCCCCAAATGTACCTACAACCCTTCCTCAACATCCCACTCTCACCTTAGATAAAAAAGGGGGCATATGTTCCCACAAAAATAATCTTGTCCAATACATAGCACTCAATTTTGCCTCATGTACTCTTCCATGAATCAATCATCCCATCAATTAAGCAACAAATGTATGTCCCCCACACACCTCCCTGTGGTATATGAGGCTCCAAATTGTCCACATTATTCACAGATGAGAGCTATGGTCCTTTCCTACACCTGTCGTGCACATCCCTAGCTGCCTTTCATAATGTATTTCCCCTGCTTGTTCCTGTTTCATCACTTTCCTATCACCTCTTTTTTTTTTTTGGAATTGACACGGGTTTTAGTGGGAGTAGGCACTGCTAAGCAAAGCTATGCATCTCTTGGCACCACTTAACATCATGCAAAATGACGCAAACCCACTTAAACTTGCTTAAAACTGCTTTAATCACTCTAGCTAGCTTCCCAGCAACAAAATAACCAGCCCTAGCAGGTTTCAAACCCAGAACAAGTTGCACTACAGTCATAGAAAGATACCAATGCACCAAATTTGCAGTGAGAATTTCTCATGCTTTTGTAAATATATCATGCATTACAGTCATTTAACATTACTGAAAACAAAAGTCCCTACCGGCAGGTATTGAACCCAGGATGCTATGCATTAGAGTCAATGCAACACATCACAATGCCAAATCAACTACGGGAATTAGCATTGCTTTTGTAAATATATCATGCATCACAGTCATTTAGCTTTAGGGGGAAAAAAAAAAAGTCATCACTGCTAAGGTTTGAACCCAGAATCCTGTGAACTCAAATCAGAGAAATGTACCACTACACCATATCTACCGTGAAAATTGCAAATACTTTTGAAAATATATCATGCATTACAGTCATTTAACATTACTGAAAACAAAAGTCCCTACCGGCAGGTATTGAACTCAGGATGCTATGCATTAGAGTCAACGCAACACATCACAATGCCAAATCAACTACAGGAATTAGCATTGCTTTTGTAAATATATCATGCATCACAGTCATTTAGCTTTAGGGGGAAAAAAAAAAGTCATCACTGCTAAGGTTTGAACCCAGAATCCTGTGAACTCAAATCAGAGAAATGTACCACTACACCATATCTTTCATGAAAATTACAAATGCTTTTGAAAATATATCATGCATTACAGTCATTTAACATTACTGAAAACAAAAGTCCCTACCGGCGGGTATTGAACCCAGGATGCTATGCATTAGAGTCAAAGCAACACATCACAATGCCAAATCAACTACAGGAATTAGCATTGCTTTTGTAAATATATCATGCATCACAGTCATTTAGCTTTAGGGGGGGAAAAAAAAAGTCATCACTGCTAAGGTTTGAACCCAGAATCCTGTGAACTCAAATCAGAGAAATGTACCACTACACCATATCTTCTGTGAAAATTGCAAATGCTTTTGAAAATATATCATGCATTACAGTCATTTAACATTACTGAAAACAAAAGTCCCTACCGGCAGGTATTGAACCCAGGATGCTATGCATTAGAGTCAAAGCAACACATCACAATGCCAAATCAACTACGGGAATTAGCATTGCTTTTGTAAATATATCATGCATCACAGTCATTTAGCTTTAGGGGGAAAAAAAAGTCATCACTGCTAAGGTTTGAACGCAGAATCCTGTGAACTCAAATCAGAGAAATGTACCACTACACCATATCTTCCGTGAAAATTGCAAATGCTTTTGAAAATATATCATGCATTACACTCATTTAACATTAGTGAAAACAAAAGTCCCTACTGGCAGGCATTGAACCCAGGACGCCATGCATTAGAGTCAGAGCAACACATCACAATGCCAAATCAACTACCGGAATTAACAATGCTTTTGTAAATATTACAGTCATTTTACATTAGGGAAAACAAATTATCACTGCTAGCTCTTGAACCCAGAAACCTGGGCAGTTGACTCAGAGCAATGTACCACTACACCATATCTCCTGGGAAAATAATGAATGCTTTTGTAAATATATCATGCATTGCAGTCAGTTAACATTAGGGGAAAAATGTCATCACTGGACATATGTGTCACCTCCAGGTATCTGCAGGTAATACTGTCTGATGGGGATGAGGAGACACAGTTAAGGTGTACCTAGCTGTCTGAATGAAAAGACATATCTGGACAATAGAGTTGTATACAAATGTAGGAGCATGCCCAGTAAGACATTCAATAGTAAGAGCTGGACTCCATTCCAGAGGTAGCTGAAGTCTGGTCTAGAATTTTGTGTGCTACAGCTGAATGGCTGATGAAGCTGTGTAAATAGTCCAGCACCTCAGTGATATACTGTTTGAGAAATCTCCTGGCTTTGTGTTATCCTTATTAACTGAGTCATATCTTGGTGTGGGTACAGAGGGAATTGGACTGAGCAAAGTTTTCAATAATATGTGTGGCATATTCTACATAGCACCGTTGTTTCCTGGTATTTGAGTGGCAGATCAGTATAGAGTTACATCAGGGAGCACTGACAGACATTTGTTTACTGACCCCATACATTGCGGGGAACTAGGGTGCAGCATAAAATGTTCTGGTGTGCACATTCTATCTTTGTCTGGCTGGTGGTTCTCCTCCCGTTATATGTCTCTCTTTGTCCTTCTGTAGTGCAGTCATGGCCTTTGTCCACAGTTGATGCTGTTATGTATTTGTATTTATGGTGTGAGTGGGGTAGAAGTTGTAACATTACACACAGTGTTACAGACCTCACACCTCTGGATGTACCCATTTAGAGGGTTTTGCACCATTGTGCCCCATAGATCTACTGTGGTCATCAGACGGTTTGTGTTGCACTGTTATTGTCAGGCTACAGATTGGTCATAGCTGTCAGATTCTTACAGACGGACATCTGGACAGACCCATATATAACAGTCAGACATGGGCCCAGACAATGGCAGGCTTTTAATATTGCTTTTCCAAACTTACACGGTTGGTAGAGCGGGTTTGTATTAGCTTGCAATTACTTTTGGGGATGACATCTGTATATCTACTGTCTGACATTGCTGTTTTCACATCAACCTTTATTGGTCTGCCAATAGTTTCACGCAAATGCAATGTTATGACAAGCAGAACAGATATATGAGGCATACATGTGGGCATTCTGTGACACCCTGTCATTTCATGGGTATGGATGGTGCCCACTTGTTGTCAGTACTGACATAGTGACATGGCAGCCAACTTCTCACAACCTGCTGTTGTAGTATGCACTGTGTAGGTTACTCAGACCTCTGTATTGTTCATATCTGTGGCCCCCTATCCCTCAATTGTGCAGTTTTCCTGCAGTAATAAGTATTGCCTTCTGGACAGTGTGTACAAATCCTACTATACCTCTCAAGTACACATTTGCATTGACTGTCCAAAGGTTTGCTTACTATTCAGAGAGTTAATGCAACTATAAGACCTGCTGTGATATCACTCTGTAAGTGTGTAATAGGAATATTTCATCATTGTCTCTATTTGTGGTCCTTTGCCACATATTTCTTTATGGCTTTGTATAACTGACTTGCTGGGAGAGGCTGAGAGGTGTGTATGGGACTCTAACATTGACATCCATGCATGTGATCTATGACCTCACAGTTTGTTAGTCCCCTACACATACTGCAGTGGTTTTTGTCACCTAGGGGACTACTGCATATTCTAGGGAAATCAATATTTTTGGACATTTGTCCTGTTCTCCCAAACAGCTGTCAGTATGCTGCTATCCCAGTAGGCCACACCATTCCTTTGCATACATGCAGTGATACCATAGATATGCTACCACAACATGCTACTCCATTCATTAGTTGGTAAGAAAAGTGACTTACCTTAGGCCTGCAGCAGTTGTGAGGACAGTGCTTCAGGGCTGACTCAGATGAATGCAGTACACAGTTTATACATGGTAAGGTACAGATAGTGTGATGTGTGTGTCATCCTTTTCACTGTGTGTGTGAGTTGGAGAGAGGTTTCAGTCCCTGGGTCCCTAGGGTGCCTGAGTATGTGCTGTATGTTGCCTCGTTGCCAAGGGCCGGGCATATTGGGCATGCCTACATCTGCCTACAGAGACAGGCTGAGGTGGTGATTCCTGTGAGTCCCCCTGTTCCTGTGGGGACCTTGGCAATGGTGGGGGGCTGTGCCCCCTTCCCTGTGATGTTCCTGCCACAGCTGTTTCCACAGGATCATATTGCGTAGCATAGCACACAATTTGTGTGCACATGTAGCTGAAAAGTACTGCAGGGCTCCACCAGATATCTCAAGGCAGCATAACCGTGACTTGAGCAGCCCAAACATATGCTCTACAATGTTCCTAGTGTGGGTATGTGCCTGATTATGGTGGTTTACTGTGTGTGTGTGTGTGTGTGTGTGTGTGTGTGTGTGTGTGTGTGTGTGTGTATAGCCAGAATCCCCCACTAGATGGCCATATTTATTTATTTATTTTATTTTTATTTTACATTTGTTAACAGGGAATGTCCGACTGGAGCAAGGTCCATTTACAGTAGAGGCCCGGGGAGAAAAGCTCCACATTAAACAAATACAGTGGTAGATATATATAAACAATCATGATATATATAAACAAAGGATATATAATACAATGCAATTAAAAAAAAAAATATATATATATATATATATATATGTATATATATATATATATATCTATATATGCAATAGTTTGTTCTATGCAAGCTTATGCAGTCATAGTTTACACATAGTTGAAATTGGATAGGAGTATTTTGGAGAGAAATACTCCCTATTTCCTTATGCAGTGAAAGAGGTATTTCACAAGAGATAATATATAAATACAAAAGATAATGGTTTGTGTACAAGCTCCTCATGGGAGTAATTTAATTACAGTATTGTAGGTATCGTAAAGAGTGAGAATACTGGGTAATAAGTGTGAGGGGGGGGGTGCATCTAAGTGATGCAAGGACATAGCCAGCACTGTGCGAGGTGCGACTTGAGTAATTTTTTGTATAGCAATATAGATGGAGCTGATGTGATATTCTGGGGGAGGCTGTTCCTTTTCTTGGTGATGGAATAAGAGAAAAGAGCTTTTCCTGCAGTATTGTTAGGTTTAGATACACAGAGTAGGGTTTTGTTGGATGACCGCAGGTGACGGTTTGTTATGTATTGGTTTAGTAGTTGATTTAAGGCTGGGGCTTTGTGGGGATTTTTTTACTATGTCGTAGGTGAGGACTAGTTGGTGATAACTAATTAATTGTGGGAGTTCTAACCACTGTAGCTCTTTTAGGGCAAGACAGTGATGGCTTCTAAATGTGGAGTTATTTGTGAATTTTGCTATTTTGTTGTAACATGAGTCTAGTTTGTCCATGTCTGTTTTCCTGATGTGGGTTAGTATTGGGGAAGCATACAATAGAGTAGACAGTAGGTGTGTTTGGGCTAGGGTGATTCGTGCTTGATCTGATAGCAACTGTTTGTGTTTGTACAGAGAATGGTTTGAGAGAGATGGACATCAAAGTGAACATCCTTATTACACCGAGGAGCTTAGTATGGGGTGAGGGAGATTGTTGTGCCATTTTTGGAGGTGATAGTGAAGGAGGTAGGTATGGTCCTGGATTTATTGGGGTTAAAGAAAAGTAATTTTGTCTTGTTGGGGTTTAGAATAAGTTGGATATCAGTAATCCATTTCTCGATGGAACAGAAGGATTCTTGGGTAAGGTTTTAAAGGGTCACTATGGATGGGGCTGAGCAGATTAAGGTGGAGTCATCTGCGTACTGTATGAGTGATGCTTGCAGAGTGGAGATATGTAGTTTATTGGTGAAAATTGTGAATAGTAGTGGACCTAGTATTGATCCTTGTGGAAAGCCAATAATAGTTGGTAGTAAAGGTGATGGTACACCCTGCCATTTGACTGCCAGTTGTCTATCAGAGAGATAGTTTTTGAACCAGGATGTAGTGGAGGGGGCAAAGGATATTGTAGTTAGTGTCTAGAAGTAGGTTGTGAGAGACCATGTCGAATGCCTTAGATAGATCTAGGAATATGGCTGATACGAAGTGATTGTTGTTTCTAAGTTGGTTAATCTGATTGGTGAAGGACAGAAGAGCAGTACTTGTACTATGATTTGGGCAGAAGCCATGCTGTGTAGAGGAGAGAAGATTGTGTGAGATTAAGAAGTGCATCACTTGTGTGTGAATACGTTTCTCTAGGAGCTTAGAAAGGGGGGATAGGATAGCAATGGGGTGGTAGTTTGATAGCTCGTAGGAGTTGCCACTTTTGTGTAGAGGAATAATGTATGACACTTTCCATAATTTGGGGATTTGAGCTTCTTGTATGGAGTGGTTAATAAGAACTGAAACAGGGTAAGCCAGGGACTCTGCAACTAATTTTAGGAAATTAATGAGTAAACCATCTGCTGCAAGGGTGGTAGGTTTTAGTTTTAATAGCAGTTTTTTTTACCATGGAGGTTGGTACAGGTGAAAGTGTAAAGGAGGATAAATCTTTGTTATATGTAGTTGGCGCGAGTGTAGAATTATTGTCAGATAGTTGGGTAGATAATGTGAGAATAGATTCTGTGAAGTCGTGATTAAATTGAGAAGCTATGCTGTCATTGTTAGTCTTGGTGTTTGGGGCTGGGGTGGTAGTTTTGCTGTGTTTTAGAAAGGAATTGATAGCTTGCCAGAATTTTTGTGGGTTTTTGGAATGTTTGTTTTGGACATTAAGGAAGTAGTTTTGTTTATCCATTTTTTTTTTGTTTTTTGACCTGATTTCGAAGTTGTTGATATATTTGTCTATTATGGCCAGAATTGTTCTTTTTCCAGTTCTTCCAGGCATTGTCCCTGGTTTTTAGTAGGGCTTTTGTGGACCTATTTAGCCAAGGTGCATAGTTAGATTTGGTTCTATGTTTCTTAGCGGGAGCTATTGTATTTATAACATTTATAAAAGTACTATTGAAAAAGTCGACTGCCTGGTCTAGTGCTAGAGTCTGTAGCACGTGCCAGTTACATTGTTGTAGTATTCTATTGAGAATTCATGGATTAACCTTGTGTTCATCTCTAATTTTCTTATCCTTTACTTGTCTGAACCTTTCCTTCAATGTTATTTCAAATATTTCCTGTGATTTTAAATTCTGATATCACTGTGAATATATACAACACAGAATCACTATCAGCCGGGCATACTTCCACGAAAGTGCTTTTTACCAAAAAACACTTTCGCTGAAGTATGCCTGCAGCTAGAGGGAGTCATGTGGGATGACTGTTGCGGAGATCTACTACGGTGTGGATAAGGGAATATTCTCTTTTCCTCACTCTAGTGTGATCTCGGAGTGAGAATGTTAAAGTGGGGGGTGGGACGTTACTGATGCCATATCCTTTGGTATACGTTGTGCAATATAGAATGATTTCCTTACTACCATAGACACTGTCATGGTTAAAGATAATATTACTGCCTACATGCTTTCCCAGTAGTAAGGGATATGTCTATTGGTGTTCCCTGAGGAGTATCAGGAAGTGAGGGCTAAAACCTGGAGCTGAATTTGTTGACCAGTGGATTTGCAATATCTTCAGGCTCAGTGTAGATTTCCTATTCAGAATTAGTTTAGTGCATATCTATGCACTGCCTTTGAGGTTGTAGATTTAGCTGGAGGAAGCCTTGAGATTGTCCTCAGGCTAGAATGCTCTTTTATCTTCAAATTTGGCTTTAACAGACTTTATTAGTTCTCTGAGTTGCTTGTTTAGAATGATGAGGGAGAGATTGAATTGCTTGACACTGCACTTCCTAATTTTGGCATGATTATCTTCCTTTTATTATACAACCTATTGATATAGGGATTCCAACATGTTAACTTGTTTTTTTCCCCCATTCTCATGCCTCTACCAGCTGACCTTAATATATCAAATGTTTGTAGGCTTCTAAACCAATAAGCATTCTGCTTCACTCCTCAGGTGAGGAGCAGCCTTACCTCCAGTCAGGTGGTATCCCAAAGTCTCCACCTACTATAGAAGCAGTAGTAGTGTAGAGCACTATACTGTTTAAGCTTGTTTTTGTAAGAAACATTACTGTTTTCTCAAATTCATCAGCACAGGCTGCTGATTAAACATCATGTCAGACTCTAAGATGAAATCCCAGAGTAAGATCTTTATTTCAGTTGATGTTCCTTGGGGAATTGAATCATAAAGCATATTTTACATATGGGCCATTGCCTGGAGGTATTGGGAACCATAGCCTATAGCCACACTGAAATAAAGATAGCACCTGCTGAACTGGGAAGTAGGTACATGAATCACAAAAACTGTCAATTTATCAACTGTCAGGTGGTGAGTAATGCACAGGTTATCATCTACATTGTGTGCACAGGATAGCCAGCAATTTTTCAGCACCCCCACCTATGGCTCTCATGTGACTTTGGATCTATATTATATGTTCAAAATCTGAAAACTTAGAATCTCATATGAATGACTCCATATGAGCAAATTTTTCAAACATCGAACATAAAATATAAACAAACTAAAAATAAAAAACCTACATGAACACTCTATGTAGCGGGGCAAGCTCCCCTGCACCCCCACACCCCCGATACTTAAATATACCAACTCCGAGATCGCACTATATTGAAGCAAAATATTCCCTATGGTGATCTCCGTTGTAACATTTGATGCTTGAAAACTTCACTCATATGATTTTGATCATATGAGATTCGAAGTTTTCAAACTTCGAACTTATAATATAGACCCGTGACCTTTAGCAACTGTTTGCCAGGGGTAATTTCCCAGAGAGCATCAAGTGAGGGTGCCATATATTCCTTTAACCCTTGGCTCATGATGTCAGTGAGAAATGTGTATAACTCAACAGTCACAACCATGCCAAGTCACAAACCAGAAATATCATACAGAATGCGCCTTGGCTGCTGAAGGCATAATTCCACTTTATGAATACATCTGGCACAACCCTGCAGAGTGATAATGTCATTTGGACCAAAATTCTAGAAGATTGTGACATGTTACATAAAGCAATAATGAGAAAACAGATACAGGAGGATGTTCTTCGTGTTTCACTGTTGCAGTCATTACATTTGTGGTAATCTGCTGGCAAGTTGCCCTCAGTCGGCCTGATTAACAAAGTCTTGGGTCCTGCGTCAGTTGCTGTCCCTTCGTCCATGTTGTCAGGTCATCAGGGGTATAAAATATGCAGCTGATGCCATTACATCAGTCTTTCTTGCCGCGCGGTGCCCGAAGCAGAAGCAGTTCGCAAGTGCCGGTCGGCCGACTCCTGAAATTTTCGTTTTCGAGTTTCAGAACTGAAGTCTTCAACTAAAAGCTAAGTACTCCTTTGGGGAAACTTTTTCTTGCTCCTTACCGATGTCAGTAAAAGTTAATAATTAAATTACTTGTGGGAAGCAAATACCTCATAAGGATTTTCATTTGTACTGTATTCCTTGCCTAGGCCCTGATCATAACATACCTTGCTGTCAGTTTTGTGCTAAATTTAATCAACACACTATTAAACGTCGGTATATTTTTGCTTCAAAATATTTTGGCTTACGATTTAATTATCCAGAAATGTCATCGGTTAGCAATCCGACTACCAGAATACCTAAAAAATACAAAGAAAAAGAAAGAGACAGGCCGTCGATGTCCACAACTGATGACAATGCTTCTCCTAAGCCAGTCGCCAGTTCGCCGCTACTCAGTGAGGCACTTTTGCAGCCCCTGATACCTGCTACTTTTTATTCGTAGGCCTCTACTGAGACCCATTCAAAGTCTCGAGATGCTTCAATTATGGAACACGTGGATGTCCCTACCTTAGATGGGTCCGGAGCCGCTGTGCAGGCACTGGCTTCTGAGGGTGTTTTCAGGCCTACAGATTTGTATATTAGACCGATGCCATATTCAAAACTAAGGCCAAAATCTAAAAAACTGACACCTGGGCCACATGTGTAGGTCCCTGTGTCTAAAAAACAAATGATCAAAATGGCTGAAGGTTTAATTACTCTGATCAGGGGTAGTCAACCTCCTTCTTCCAAGAGGCTTACACAAGACATTGATTATGAAACTTCTGAACAGGATTCTATTTCTTCTGATTCTTCTAATGAACAGGATTTGTCTATACCTACTTATGAGGACTCTGATGCAGAAGATTCCACTCCTTCTGCTTCTCCCCTGTGGATTTAGCTTTTGGAGAAACTTTACATACCTTAAAGGAACATTTACAATGGGAAAGTCAGGATTTCTCTGAATTTAAAAAGAGACTTAGGGATTTTCTTCTTCTTCCTCAGCATAGGTCTTTGGTGATGCCTCCTGTTCTAGACATTGTTGATTATGTTTTTTCAGAAGCTAGTATGGCTCCTGATTCTCTGCCTCCAGCTTCTTGAAAGCCAGACAGATACTACAGGGATCCTGATTCTGACAAATTCCTTTTCAAGAATTCTATTGCAGATCCTGAAACCATTTCTCAGGGTCCCAAGGGCATTAAGGCCTCTACTGCTAAAAATCCTACCCTTTCAGATAGAGATTCCAGGGCGCTGGATAGATGGGGAAGAAGGTTTTCACTTCTGCAACCTTGGCAATCAGAGCTTTAAACTGTCAATTTCATATGCTTAAATACCAACAGCATATTATGGGTTGGTTTAAACAGAAAATTATGTTAATTGCTGACTGTGTGGAAAATAAGGATTTACAGGATTTATTGCATTCAGCTGAACAAGTTGGAAAACATACTTTACAATGTGGTTTTGATTCTTTTGAGGCCTCTTGCAGGGCTACTGTAACTGGGTCTGTGCTAAGAAGGCATGCTTGGCTCAAAGAGCAAACGCTGCCTGATCATGTTAAAGCAAAGTTGTTGGATGCTCCTTTAAAACAGGACCGTCTCTTTGGTTCACCAAACATTACCATTTGCCTTTCTTCTCTAAATCTAGAGCTGGCTTTGCCACTGCTGTCCTGCAGGGCCTAATAGCTGGTCCTAATGCTGTATAAATCCATCCTCCCAACCATAGCTTTGGGAATCTACCCAAATGTAATGACTGCAACAGTGAAACATGAAGAACATAGTACAGTTGTGTACACTTACCATAAATGTAGATGTTCGAGTGCATTCACTGTTGCAGTCTTGGTTACCCTCCCTCCAGCCCCCTGCTTTTTCTCTTACTATACCTCTACTTTTTTTACTATGCTTAAAAGCCTTTTTGGTGTATTTGCTTGTGTTTGGAGGTATATTTCTTGTGGTTTTAATTATATATATCTATATATTTTGCTCCCCATTTTGAGGGCACCTGACATCTGGGGCAAGAAAAACCGATGTATTGGCTCCATGTTTTATACCCCTGATGACCTGACGTTATAGAAGAAGGGACAGCAACTGACGCAGGACCCAATACTTTGCTAATCAAGCTGACTGAGGGCAACCTGCCAGCAGATTACCCCAAATGTAATGACTGCAACATTGAATACACTCGAACATCTACATTTATGGTAAGTGTACACAACTGTACTTTGTCGTTGCTAGTGGCCAGAAACTGTAGTTCCTAGCACCACAGGCAGGTGCAGCTAAGGCAAATGAGGAGTGAAAGTAGTAGGAACGAGCAGCAGTGGATGACAATGCTGGTTGAAAGAAGGTGCCATGCACCATGATACTGATTAACAGGCAGAACTCTGCGGGACTGCTTTTCATGCTCAAAAGCTGAATACTCGAACATGCATAGGTTGGCCACTGTTTACATTAGAAAGATACATCCCATATCACAATATTAAACAGCCAGGGCAATTTTATTTCAATTTCTGAAGATAGGGAGAAACCATTTGTACACAAGTACAACTAAGGAGATGCATAAGTAACAATGAGACATCATAACATACAACAGACTGTACTGACTCAAGGATAGGATTGGCCCACATCATGGTAATAGCATGTAACTTCCCTCTCTAGCCATAATGTGTATGATAACAATTTTACACTGAAAAGGTTGGTCACAAATTGTAGTGTAGCAAATAACTTTTAAATGATTGCCATGTAAACACAGCAAGATATTATTGTAGAGAAGTTAGTTGTTGCATTTGAAGTATTGTTTGTGACTCTGATTTATGGCTGTAGGTGAGGTGTAATAGTGGCCTACAAACTTACAATCTGTGAAATAATTATGTGAGGTTGGTGAATTTATATACATCCTTCATTGCTAGCAATGGTCATAATAGCTGTAACCATAGGAAGTTGTATTTATTATAGAGAATATCATTTCATGAAAGCAGGGACTGAGGTTTTCAGTATTCCAAACAATAAAGTAGCATTAAATGGTTGCAATGTTACTTTTTTATGCCATTGCACCCCCCATTTAACCATCCACATCTTTTCTATTTTAATGTCTATGCTGTCCATTTTGTTTGTGTTATTATTTAAAAAAAATACATAAACACATATGAACATAAATGACTTACAAAACATTTTTCCATTTATTCAAAAATATCCATTGCATGCTGTTTGCCTCATACCTGCCATCCTGGAAAACATCAAAAATCTTGACAAGGCCCATGAAAAATAGGTACAAATCTGTACGCTGATTAACATCTAATTTCTATACATAATTACGTAACCCCGCCCACCCCAATGGAATTGTGGGATATCAACTTTCTAATGCAAACTGAAGAACAGACAACCAAAATATGGCACCACTGACCTCCTGCAGCCATTCCAATGTCCCAATACCTGGGGATTTTGCCTCATTTACCATAAACACTAATGTGTGCATACTGCTTTACTGCTACAATAATTATTTGGATTTTATTTTGATATCTGCTAAACAAAGCAATACTGTCTCAATGAAAATAGACTTGGCAAATCATCGGCCCCTTGCACACAAAACAAGAAACATATATGTGTTCTTTTATTTTCTTTTCTTTGATGCACCTTCCTGACTTTAAGTTATATTCCTTGTATAATATGTATAATACAACACACTTGTTAGGGCGCATTTTAAATTTATTGTTTGAACATTTTTCCAGTAGGCTGTACTGTAGGCAATGAAACAAAATGCAAGAACCAATAATGACAAAACTGTCCAATTCAGAACATTTCCATCATAAAAGTCTAGTTCCACACCCACACTATAAATAGAATGACAGTATTGTAAGCCATAGGCACAGCTTCTTACACTTATTTTCAAGTTTAGTTTTTTTTGGGGGGATGCAAAAGGTTAAAAACCAGGAACACATTTTAAAAATTGCTTGTAGAATTTTGGAAACTTGCTAGAATAAACTGTTGTTACCACCATGCATGTCACTGGCAAGACTTGAACCTAGGAACCTATGCACTATACTCAGAGCAACATACCACTATGCCAAATCAGCAGTTTCCTAAATGATAGAAAAATATAAGTCTGTATGGCTGGTAATGGACTGTTTTTCACTCCCCCCACCCCTTATCTGCATGAATAAGTATTATTCATATACTAAGGGTATGCTGTTCTCAAAACCTAATATTGGGACGTTTGTCCTATTACTGTCCATATATTTAAATGGTTCAATGCTAACATACCTTGTTGAATTTCCAATGTTGTTGGCCTGTTGCCATAAATGTTACTGGCATGCTGTAGAATAATGACTGTTATTCTATTTTTGCATGTGTGCTGTTTGCCGTGCAATTTCCCTAATTCTATTGTTCTGGGTTAACTGGAACACCCATGCATGCTGTTATAACTAATGTTGAAATATTTTGCTCATGACTAACCAGTACACCTTGAAAAACCTTAACACCATAGCATGTTTGGTAGGCAGATCCCAGCGGATTCGCTTGTCCTGCCTCATTTGGATGCAGCGCCAAGTCCAAACACATTTTTGACCCAACATCGAACTGCCTCCTCCACTGGTCCTGCGCCACACTCAGATAGAACCGTATCAGGGGATGGGGCCAACCCCCCTGGGAATGGACACAGAGAGGACTCTGTCACCTGATATCAGTTCTGAGGTGTCACCTGACACCAGTTCCGAGGTGTCACCAAGGTATGGTGCACAGGGTCATCCAGAGGCACTTGGATGTAAACCTGCACCAGATTGAGGGCAGAATGGTGCCCCTTGAAAGGCAGGCTGAACCCGTCATTCAGCCCCCAGCAGAGCCACGTTTGGGGCCATGAAGGGGCAGTGGTGACTGCCTATGGGTGGGGACTTTAGTCCCTCTGTTTCCATTTGGGGGCATCTGGCCCTCCAATTCCCAACCACCCTCCTCATCCAAGGTGTTTATCTTCCTCATGTGTCATACACTGCCCCATCTGCTGTCTTGTTTGTCTGCAAAAGCAACCTCTCCTACCCAACTTACCTCCCCAAATGTACCTACAACCCTTCCTCAACATCCCACTCTCACCTTAGATAAAAAAGGGGGCATATGTTCCCAAAAAAATAATCTTGTCCAATACATAGCACTCCATTTTGCCCCATGTACTCTTCCATGAATCAATCATCCCCTCAATTAAGCAACAAACGTATGTCCCCCACACACCTCCCTGTGGTATATGAGGCTCCAAATTGTCCACATTATTCACAGATGAGAGCTATGGTCCTTTCCTACACCTGTCGTGCACATCCCTAGCTGCCTTTCATAATGTATTTACCCTGCTTGTTCCTGTTTCATCACTTTCCTATCACCTCTTTTTTTTTTTTTTTTGGAATTGACACGGGTTTTAGTGGGAGTAGGCACTGCTAAGCAAAGCTATGCATCTCTTGGCACCACTTAACGTCATGCAAAATGACGCAAACCCACTTAAACTTGCTTAAAACTGCTTTAATCACTCTAGCTAGCTTCCCAGCAACAAAATAACCAGCCCTAGCAGGTTTCAAACCCAGAACAAGGTGCACTACAGTCATAGAAAGATACCAATGCACCAAATTTGCTGTGAGAATTTCTCATGCTTTTGTAAATATATCATGCATTACAGTCATTTAACATTACTGAAAACAAAAGTCCCTACCGGCAGGTATTGAACCCAGGATGCTATGCATTAGAGTCAAAGCAACACATCACAATGCCAAATCAACTACATGAATTAGCATTGCTTTTGTAAATATATCATGCATCACAGTCATTTAGCTTTAGGGGGAAAAAAAAAAGTCATCACTGCTAAGGTTTGAACCCAGAATCCTGTGAACTCAAATCAGAGAAATGTACCACTACACCATATCTTCCGTGAAAATTGCAAATGCTTTTGAAAATATATCATGCATTACACTCATTTAACATTAGTGAAAACAAAAGTCCCTACTGGCAGGCATTGAACCCAGGACGTTATGCATTAGAGTCAGAGCAACACATCACAATGCCAAATCAACTACCAGAATTAACAATGCTTTTGTAAATATTACAGTCATTTTACATTAGGGAAAACAAATTATCACTGCTAGCTCTTGAACCCAGAAACCTGGGCAGTTGACTCAGAGCAATGTACCACTACACCATATCTCCTGGGAAAATAATGAATGCTTTTGTAAATATATCATGCATTGCAGTCAGTTAACATTAGGGGAAAAATGTCATCACTGGACATATGTGTCACCTCCAGGTATCTGCAGGTAATACTGTCTGATGGGGATGAGGAGACACAGTTAAGGTGTACCTAGCTGTCTGAATGAAAAGACATATCTGGACAACAGAGTTGTATACAAATGTAGGAGCATGCCCAGTAAGACATTCAATAGTAAGAGCTGGACTCCATTCCAGAGGTAGCTGAAGTCTGGTCTAGAATTTTGTGTGCTAAAGCTGAATGGCTGATGAAGCTGTGTAAATAGTCCAGCACCTCAGTGATATACTGTGTGAGAAATCTCCTGGCTTTGTGTTATCCTTATTAACTGAGTCATATCTTGGTGTGGGTACAGAGGGAATTGGACTGAGCAAAGTTTTCAATAATATGTGTGGCATATTCTACATAGCACCGTTGTTTCCTGGTATTTGAGTGGCAGATCAGTATAGAGTTACATCAGGGAGCACTGACAGACATTTGTTTACTGACCCCATACATTGCAGGGAACTAGGGTACAGCATAAAATGTTCTGGTGTGCACATTCTATCTTTGTCTGGCTGGTGGTTCTCCTCCCTTTATATGTCTCTCTTTGTCCTTCTGTAGTGCAGTCATGGCCTTTGTCCACAGTTGCTGCTGTTATGTATTTGTATTTATGGTGTGAGTGGGGTAGAAGTTGTAACATTACACACAGTGTTACAGACCTCACACCTCTGGATGTACCCATTTAGAGGGTTTTGCACCATTGTGCCCCATAGATCTACTGTGGTCCTCAGACGGTTTGTGTTGCACTGTTATTGTCAGGCTACAGATTGGTCATAGCTGTCAGATTCTTACAGACGGACATCTTGACAGACCCATATATAACAGTCAGACATGGGCCCAGACAATGGCAGGCTTTTAATATTGCTTTTCCAAACTTACACGGTTGGTAGAGCGGTTTTGTATTAGCTTGCAATTACTTTTGGGGATAACATCTGTATATCTACTGTCTGACATTGCTGTTTTCACATCAACCTTTATTGGTCTGCCAATAGTTTGTCACGCAAATGCAATGTTATGACAAGCAGAACAGATATATGAGGCATACATGTGGGCATTCTGTGACACCCTGTCATTTCATGGGTATGGATGGTGCCCACTTGTTGTCAGTACTGACATAGTGACATGGCAGCCAACTTCTCACAACCTGCTGTTGTAGTATGCACTGTGTAGGTTACTCAGACCTCTGTATTGTTCATATCTGTGGCCCCCTATCCCTCCATTGTGCAGTTTTCCTGCAGTAATAAGTATTGCCTTCTGGACAGTGTGTACAAATCCTACTATACCTCTCAACTACACATTTGCATAGACTGTCCAAATGTTTGCTTACTATTCAGAGAGTTAATGCAACTATAAGACCTGCTGTGATATCACTCTGTAAGTGTGTAATAGGAATATTTCATCATTGTCTCTATTTGTGGTCCTTTGCCACATATTTCTTTATGGCTTTGTATAACTGACTTGCTGGGAGAGGCTGAGAGGTGTGTATGGGACTCTAACATTGACATCCATGCATGTGATCTATGACCTCACAGTTTGTTAGTCCCCTACATATACTGCAGTGGTTTTGTCACCTAGGGGACTACTGCATATTCTAGGGAAGTCAATATTTTTGGACATTTGTCCTGTTCTCCCAAACAGCTGTCAGTATGCTGCTATCCCAATAGGCCACACCATTCCTTTGCATACATGCAGTGATACCATAGATATGCTACCACAACATGCTACTCCATTCATTAGTTGGTAAGAAAAGTGACTTACCTTAGGCCTGCAGCAGTTGTGAGGACAGTGCTTCAGGGCTGACTCAGATGAATGCAGTACACAGTTTATACATGGTAAGGTACAGATAGTGTGATGTGTGTGTCATCCTTTTCACTGTGTGTGTGAGTTGGAGAGAGGTTTCAGTCCCTGGGTCCCTAGGGTGCCTGGGTATGTGCTGTATGTTGCCTCGTTGCCAAGGGCCGGGCATATTGGGCATGCCTACATCTGCC
This sequence comes from Protopterus annectens, assembly GCF_019279795.1. Classification (NCBI taxonomy): domain Eukaryota; kingdom Metazoa; phylum Chordata; order Ceratodontiformes; family Protopteridae; genus Protopterus; species Protopterus annectens. The sequence goes on from NC_056750.1 coordinate 687,189,653, forward strand.
TACAGAGACAGGCTGAGGTGGTGATTCCTGTGAGTCCCCCTGTTCCTGTGGGGACCTTGGCAATGGTGGGGGGCTGTGTCCCCCTTCCCTGTGATGTTCCTGCCACAGCTGTTTCCACAGGATCATATTGCGTAGCATAGCACACAATTTGTGTGCACATGTAGCTGAAAAGTACTGCAGGGCTCCACCAGATATCTCAAGGCAGCATAACCGTGACTTGAGCAGCCCAAACATATGCTCTACAATGTTCCTAGTGTGGGTATGTGCCTGATTATGGTGGTTTACTGTGTGTGTGTGTGTGTGTGTGTGTGTGTGTGTGTGTGTGTGTGTGTGTGTGTGTGTGTGTGTGTGTGTATGTGTGTATAGCCAGAATCCCCCACTAGATGGCCATATTTATTTATTTATTTTATTTTTATTTTACATTTGTTAACAGGGAATGTCCGACTGGAGCAAGGTCCATTTACAGTAGAGGCCCGGGGAGAAAAGCTCCACATTAAACAAATACAGTGAATATAAATAAACAATCATGATATATATATAAACAAAGGATATATAATACAACGCAATTAAAAAAAAATAAATAAATATATATATATATATATATATATATATATATATATATATATATATATATATATGCAATAGTTTGTTCTATGCAAGCTTATGCAGTCATAGTTTACACATAGTTGAAATTGGATAGGAGTATTTTGGAGAGAAATACTCCCTATTTCCTTATGCAGTGAAAGAGGTATTTCACAAGAGATAATATATAAATACAAAACATAATGGTTTGTGTACAAGCTCCTCATGGGAGTAATTTAATTACAGTATTGTAGGTATCGTAAAGAGTGAGAATACTGGGTAGTAAGTGTGAGGGCGGGGTGCATCTAAGTGATGCAAGGACATAGCCAGCACTGTGCGAGGTACAACTTGAGTAATTTTTTGTATAGCAATATAGATGGAGCTGATGTGATATTCTGGGGGAGGCTGTTCCTTTTCTTGGTGATGGAATAAGAGAAAAGAGCTTTTCCTGCAGTATTGTTAGGTTTAGATACACAGAGTAGGGTTTTGTTGGATGACCACAGGTGACGGTTTGTTATGTATTTGTTTAGTAGTTGATTTAAGGCTGGGGCTTTGTGGGGATTTTTTTACTATGTTGTAGGTGAGGACTAGTTGGTGATAACTAATTAATTGTGGGAGTTCTAACCACTGTAGCTCTTTTAGGGCAAGACAGTGATGGCTTCTAAATGTGGAGTTATTTGTGAATTTTGCTATTTTGTTGTAACATGAGTCTAGTTTGTCCATGTCTGTTTTCCTGATGTGGGTTAGTATTGGGGAAGCATACAATAGAGTAGACAGTAGGTGTGTTTGGGCTAGGGTGATTCGTGCTTGATCTGATAGCAACTGTTTGTGTTTGTATAGAGTTCCTAGCTTTTTATGTACCTTTTTAATGGTTTGAGAGAGATGGACATCAAAGTGAAGATCCTTATTACACCGAGGAGCTTAGTATGGGGTGAGGGAGAGATTGTTGTGCCATTTTTGGAGGTGATAGTGAAGGAGGTAGGTATGGTCCTGGATTTATTGGGGTTAAAGAAAAGTAATTTTGTCTTGTTGGGGTTTAGAATAAGTTGGATATCAGTAATCCATTTCTCGATGGAACAGAAGGATTCTTGGGTAAGGTTTTAAAGGGTCACTATGGATGGGGCTGAGCAGATTAAGGTGGAGTCATCTGCGTACTGTATGAGTGATGCTTGCAGAGTGGAGATATGTAGTTTATTGGTGAAAATTGTGAATAGTAGTGGACCTAGTATTGATCCTTGTGGAAAGCCAATAATAGTTGGTAGTAAAGGTGATGGTACACCCTGCCATTTGACTGCCAGTTGTCTATCAGAGAGATAGTTTTTGAACCAGGATGTAGTGGAGGGGGCAAAGGACATTGTAGTTAATGTCTAGAAGTAGGTTGTGAGAGACCATGTCGAATGCCTTAGATAGATCTAGGAATATGGCTGATACGAAGTGATTGTTGTTTCTAAGTTGGTTAATCTGATTGGTGAAGGACAGAAGAGCAGTAGTTGTACTATGATTTGGGCAGAAGCCATGCTGTGTAGAGGAGAGAAGATTGTGTGAGATTAAGAAGTGCATCACTTGTGTGTGAATACGTTTCTCTAGGAGCTTAGAAAGGGGGGGATAGGATAGCAATGGGGTGGTAGTTTGATAGCTCGTAGGAGTTGCCACTTTTGTGTAGAGGAATAATGTATGACACTTTCCATAATTTGGGGATTTGAGCTTCTTGTATGGAGTGGTTAATAAGAACTGAAACAGGGTAAGCCAGGGACTCTGCAGCTAATTTTAGGAAATTAATGAGTAAACCATCTGCTGCAAGGGTGGTAGGTTTTAGTTTTAATAGCAGTTTTTTTTACCATGGAGGTTGGTACAGGTGAAAGTGTAAAGGAGGATAAATCTTTGTTATATGTAGTTGGCGCGAGTGTAGAATTATTGTCAGATAGTTGGGTAGATAATGTGAGAATAGATTCTCTGAAGTGGTGATTAAATTGAGAAGCTATGCTGTCATTGTTAGTCTTGGTGTTTGGGGCTGGGGTGGTAGTTTTGCTGTGTTTTAGAAGGGAATTGATAGCTTGCCAGAATTTTTGTGGGTTTTTGGAATGTTTGTTTTGGACATTAAGGAAGTAGTTTTGTTTATCCATTTTTTTTTTTTTGACCTGATTTCGAAGTTGTTGATATATTTGTCTATTATGGCCAGAATTGTTCTTTTTCCAATTCTTCCAGGCATTGTCCCTGGTTTTTAGTAGGGCTTTTGTGGACCTATTTAGCCAAGGTGCATAGTTAAATTTGGTTCTACGTTTCTTAGCGGGAGCTATTGTATTTATAACATTTATAAAAGTACTATTGAAAAAGTCGACTGCCTGGTCTAGTGCTAGAGTCTGTAGCAGGTGCCAGTTACATTGTTGTAGTATTCTATTGAGAATTCATGGATTAACCTTATGTTCATCTCTAATTTTCTTATCCTTTACTTGTCTGAACCTTTCCTTCAATGTTATTTCAAATATTTCCTGTGATTTTAAATTCTGATATCACTGTGAATATATACAACACAGAATCACTATCAGCTGGGCATACTTCCACGAAAGTGATTTTACCAAAAAACACTTTCGCTGAAGTATGCCTGCAGCTAGAGGGAGTCATGGGGGATGACTGTTGCGGAGATCGTACTACGGTGTGGATAAGGGAATATTCTCTTTTCCTCACTCTAGTGTGATCTCGGAGTGAGAATGTTAAAGTGGGGGGTGGGTTGTTACTGATGCCATATCCTTTGGTATACGTTGTGCAATATAGAATGATTTCCTTACTACCATAGACACTGTCATGGTTAAAGATAATATTACTGCCTACATGCTTTCCCAGTAGTAAGGGATATGTCTATTGGTGTTCCCTGAGGAGTGTCAGGAAGTGAGGGCTAAAACCTGGAGCTGAATTTGTTGACCAGTGGATTTGCAATATCTTCAGGCTCAGTGTAGATTTCCTATTCAGAATTAGTTTAGTGCATATCTATGCACTGCCTTTGAGGTTGTACATTTAACTGGAGGAAGCCTTGAGATTGTCCTCAGGCTAGAATGCTCTTTTATCCCCAAATTTGGCTTTAACAGACTTTATTAGTTCTCTGAGTTGCTTGTTTAGAATGATGAGGGATAGATTGAATTGCTTGACACTGCACTTCCTAATTTTGGCATGATTATCTTCCTTTTATTATACAACCTATTGATATAGGGATTCCAACATGTTAACTTGTTTTTTTCCCCCATTCTTATTCCTGGTAGGTACAGACATATGTATGCAGACTTGTATTAGCATGATTATACAGGTTTTTTGATAGCAATTCCACATAGGCAGTGGTTTGTTGGGCACTTGGAATTTTCCAGGGACTCATTTAATAGTCAGAAGTTAGCTTCAGGATAGTTCCTAACTGTTCCAGGGCTGGACATCCAAGCATTATTTTTAATACATACGAGACGGTTTTATGGCCCAACCTTTCCAGTGAGGAAGGGTTGCAGCATTCTCCCATGTTTGTAAAGATCATATCCAGGAAGTTTGTGCTCATAGTCAGACCTGGATCATGGTCAAATGGGAATAGACACTTATTCCCTTGAAAATCAAGCATGAATTAGCATCTATGTGAAGTGTTCGGAAATTCAAAAGACAAGTGCACAACATATTTGCTAACAGCTTTGGACAGCTCACTGCATGTAAGTGTTTCTCTTGTAGGATGACCTAGGAGCACTGTCTGGTTAAGTAACTTAGTCAGAGTCACACATTAAACAAATGAAGGCTGGGAGAGTTTATACCTGCACTAAAGAAGTAGCTTTTTGCCATACTTATTTGTGCTAAGTACTAGATAGACTGTGGTAGCCTAACACCGTGCTTTTCACACTCATTTGCATGCAAAAAAACAAGGTTAAGTAAAATGTGTTCAATGTTAATATATTAACATTTAACTCACAGACTCCACAATGTCCAGTTTACTCATAGCCAGGTAATAAACACACTCATAATAGTCAACAAAACATGGAATCCAAAGATTGTACTGAAAGAACATGGGAAATATGCTGACTTTCTTGTTTACTACAATCATTTCCTGATTTTATACCATAATTGCTGTATGCAAATGATGCTAACTTTGCATTTCTCAGCCCTCTAGATTACATGGGTATGGTAATGTCTGAGATACAGTGTGGCCAGTTAGTGCACACCTGCATAGCCTAGGATTGTTAAAGAATTCTACAGAAAATTTATTCTGTGATAAATATATGTAGGCAAAACTGATAGGAGGCTCAAAGATCGTATCAGAGAACATCTATACCAGATATGCATTCATTCCAATACTAATGCCTTATCCAAACATATTCTTGAAGCAGGGAGAGAGCATACATTTTGCTTCCTGGTGATTCAGATGAATCATTTTAGTATCAGGGGTGGTGATGTCAGGAATCACACAGAAAGAATGGAAGTTAAATGAATAATTCAGTTTAAAGCACATGTTAGTCCAGGGTTAAATGACAAAATTCCCCTGAAACCATAGGAAGTTGATAGCTAAGTAAACCATGGGATTAATACACCATTGTTTTTAAAATTATGTTTTGTGATATATAGTTACTATATTTTTTATGTTAATATGTAGATATTTTTAATCATGGTAATTGTTTTATTAGTTATTTATTTTTGAGTTTTTTCCTTATGGATGCAATGTTTTAATATGCTTGCTTATTATGATATATTTTGAATGCATTTGACTGCCTTAGCTTATGACTTTAAGAGCAGTGCTGACTTGATTGGTATCGATTATCTAATTACCAGCTAGCTATATGGTAGTAGTTGCTTTTACACTCTTCCAATCCTAAATCTTCTTCTGATTTTGGATTTGTGCTTTTTTTGGGAGGTGATACCTTACCCTGACAGTGTTCTTTTCTTGCTGAACTTTGCTTTTACACTCTGTTTAAGGTTTGACAAAGCCTCTTGGTGAAAGTGCTTACTTTCACATGTTTTTTTTCTGGAAAA
>NC_056750.1:687195723-687216239 GCF_019279795.1 Protopterus annectens
ATAAGACAATCAGAGTCTGTGTGGATGAAAACAACCTGTTACTGAAACCTCCAGCGTAGGAAAAATCATTCAGTAGTTGCTCAACCCTAGGAATTTATTTAAATGGCATTCCCTGAAAGCAATCCTTACCTTGGAGAAGCAAGAAATATGTGCTGTTATGGAATCATGGTTCAGAATCATGGAAAGCATCCTGGCTATCAAAGGCTACAGTGCCTTTCATACACTTCAATCCCCCTCAGCTCAGATAACAAAAAGGGACGAGATGTCTTAGTGTTCATAAAAGACAAGTGCACTGCTTGACTGATCCAGCAACATGACTGGGAGATGAGCCATTTACAGCCTGCCTGCATCTGTTAGACATTGGTGCCAAACCAGGGATACATTTCCTGTTCCCCATCAAATTGTCCAAGTTATATTTGGATCGAGTTAAGGAGGAACTCTGCTTCACATGTATAGGAGCCTGTTCCAGAGACAAGGTAATGTCTGGGTTATCTACCTGGCTCTCCAGCAGGTCATACTTGTATCACAGGCAAGGTTTAATTCTTTAGAATGGGTAATTCTGGTGCTGTTTGTTTTGCAGATATGCAGCATGTCTATCAGACTGGGATCTAACAATGCCTTGTATGCCAGGCAAAGATCTCCCCTTAACAGCCTGTAGGAGACAGAATACAGGGATAGGGCCTTGAGGCGGTCTGCATAGGACATGTTATTTATGCCCTGTATTCTTGTATAGAGGAACCTTTGTGGACATTGCAATTGTTGAATATGCCTGGTTAGGGACATAGCATATGGGCCATTGAACTCAATGATAGGTGTGATGAATGCTGAATAAAGTGGAATGACTTCCTTGGACCTAGATGCCATAAGTTGCGCAACATAACATCATCATCATATGTCTACAGTAGTGAGGAAATGAAAGACTAGATTACTGTGTGTGTGTGGCCCTAAGTCTCTTACCATTCAGCCTAACACTATACTTATGGTTGACTTCAACTACACTTCCATAAGCTGAGGCATATACAACCCATAATTCACTTGCTCAGTGGTTTTTGGACTAGTCAATGCAAACACCCTGGAGCAATTAGTTAGCTCACAAAATAGAGGAATATCCTAGACCTAGTACTCTCACATGGGGAGATGCTGCTCCCTTCCCTGCAGTAACTTTCCTCTCCAAGGCCATGGTGAGAATTATCAAGGTTCTGATCAATGACATAGGAACTCTCCAAATTGGGAACAGACCCATTTTGGTCTTGTCAAATGGAGGTCTTGCGTCCTCAATCTGGTGGACTTCAAGTCAGCAGAGCCATGGATTAGAGTAAAACAATACACCCTGCTTATCTAAACCTGGCCAAAGCTTTCAACACAATCCCTCAGTTAGGCATAAACTCCCTAAATCATTAGATGGATAGGAAGCTGGCTCACTGAAAGGACACATGTTGTCTGGATAGGTGAATTCACGTCTGATAAAATATTACTACTGATGTCCCCACAGGGCTCAGCTTTGGGACCTCTCCTGCTTGGTATACACTTGTTTGAAGTGAAGGCCAGCATTATGCCTCTGGCTCATCAAGTTTAACAAAGACTATAAGCTGAGAGAAATAATTGTAGGATGTAATACCATTTGGAGATTCAAACAGGCCTAAAAATGAAAAACAGATGGGGACAAACCATGGTCTGAAATGAATACTAAAAATAAATAATCATACCTCTGGGTAAATTAGACATACCTGCAAATTATAATATTGATAGCAGTATAGCACAACCTTAAAAGCAGACACAGGTGAGGGACTTAGGAACCCATATAGATGATAACCTAAACATTGACCACCAGGTAGTTACGGTAGTGAGGAACTCCTGTGTGGCTCAAGTTATAAGTAAAGGCATGGGATCAAGATCAAAGGAAGTCATAGTGCCATTGTACTTGGCCCTCATCAGGCCAGAGTACAATGCTGCCTTCTGCATGTATATCACCTGCAGCAGCCCCAGAGGTTGCTCACTTAAAATGCAAAGCGTAAAATACATCTTATGCAGACTGACGAAAACCCTATCCATTTACATCTCATATCATTTACTGAAAGGGTACTTGCATCTGACCTACAAGGCGTTCTCTGATCCAGCCTTGATGAAGATGTCACATATTTGCAGGAAAAATTATATGGGAGTTACACGTTCCATGGACCTGAACCTTATTTGTAACTGTGACAGAACTTGCTGATGGTTCTACATTTCCCTAAACTGCTTGAAACTCCATTCAAATATACTGACATTAGAGTACATCAGAAATTCTTAACAGAAGTATATGCTAATTGTGTACATTAAGCATGTAGGTTATTACAGACACACAACAAGACATGCATGTGTGCTCAAAGTGCCTGAGGTGAGGAAGCTGTTCACTCTTAATTTTACAGGACATTGAGCAGTTCTAAACAAAACAGAGTCACAAGTTTCAGACAGAAATCAAATCTTTATTGATAAAACATAATTGTTACATGCATTAATACAGTTAGTTTATATTTTCATTTTTTAACAGGTGACTGACCTAGGCCATTGAGGCAAGAGAAAAATTGGTACAGCAAGCAACATTCATGTAAGTAAACAAAAATGTAAAAGAATAAATGTCTAATATTTAAGCAAGATATACAAGAATATTAATAGAATAAGCAACTATTGTGAAATCATCACCATCAACAATGCTGAGGGGAATACTCAGCTTATATTAACTATGATTTCTTGTGACACGTACTTTGAGAGGTTTTCTTCCATTTCAGGACATGAACAGCAGACTAGTGTTTCTTCCACCACCTTTCATAGCAGAAATGTAGTTTTCTTAGTTATGATACATGTTCTACAAAGACAAGACATCAGTAATTACTGAAGGCAAACAAACAAAAGTTTTATAAAACCACACCTGAGTGTAATAATCTGTAAAGTCATATTTCAGAAAAAACTTAGGGTAAATATATCCTTTCATGTTCACTTTAACAAACCAGCACTTGCAAATATGCCTAATGCATTCATTCTACCAATCTGCTTACACACACATTAAATGCATTCAATTTAGATTTTCTGGATTACTGCATGACAGATTGATAACAATATAGTCCCTCCAATAATCACAAAACAAACTCCATTACAGAGATACCACGTAGTGTCCCATTGCTTTTAAACACGTTATTAGTATCATAATGATCTGTAGTCTTCACTGGCTTAACTACTGCTGAAGATGCATGGTCCATCAATCACAACATTAAACCAGGAGAAAACTACATAAACATGTCAGTAACTTGCAATCACATTCTGAAGTGTACTGTTCATAAAGGTAGCAGACGAGCTTGAGGGACCATAAAGTGTTTAAATGAGGGTCAGTCTCACTAGCTGAACTCAGCATTTCTGTATGCTTTGTAAAAGTGAAACCTTTTTTGCACATAAAACATGATATAGTGGTATGTGCCCACAGCAGTAGTTTGATACCCAGATAACTTGAGTCAGCAATTCTACATGATGCACCTCTGCCCCACCTCAATTTTGCTGACATTCATGCTAATAATTTTTACATGGTTCAGGAAATCACTTTGTAAATGTCAGTGCTCCTTTCCACTCCACTGAACCATGCACCATACAGTTTGACACCACATTCACTAGAGGCTTATGTTCCACAAGTAGAGCTGGTGTGAAGGACTAAGACTGATATTTCCAATAGAAACAAGGTGAAGATGCAGAGAATACTTTAAGGAAAAAGCATGGTGAACAGACACTTTTCTTTGGGAGTGTCTAGCCAAGACTTTTTATACTGAACAGCTCAATGGCATTAGCCATTGCACACACAAGGGTAGGGCACCAAGTCCCTGCAGTGACATGTACTTTTACCTAAACATCAGAACTTAACACTCTTATAGCCTGCCTCACTGGATATGGGTGAGGAAAGTCCAAGTGTGTGTCTGCATGCTCACTATCTACACTGCATTATTCCTGTTCTGGGTGCTTCCATAACAGACTAATGAATGAGATCAGGTCTGGTTATAGGGGCTGATGGTTGGCAGGCAACAAGGGAGGCTATGTTTCAACTCCCTAGCATGCACAGCAGTCAACATGGTGTATTTTGTCACCTACAATGTGGCTTATTGGGAATTGGTGTCACAGCACAAAGTCAAATAGCTCTTCCCTTACAGACTACTGTATATAAAAATGAAGGCTCGCTGCACTGACTCCCTACCAACAATACTCCTCCATTCTGCTTAGAAGGCCAGCTCGCTGCTAGTAAGAGTGCAGGTAGACATTTTTTTCCACTGGTAAGCATATCTTCTGTTTAAAAGCAGGCATTTGTCATGTTCCCTTTAACATCCCTTCATTTGACATGTATATTACTTGTCACACATAAAGTATTACACCATATTAAAATAAACCATAGCTGTGTACTGCCACATGGCAGTTGTGTTAGGTGTTACACTATGAATCTGTAATTATACAGAATTGTTGCAGTTGCACATTCAAATATTTCCATTCATTATTGTTATCTATACATGCACCGTGCACAACTCCATGTAACCTCTGAAATGTTGACAATTATGCATGCAATTAATGTTCATAGGTTCATGGGCTAATGGCCCTGGAACCTTTACAAGCCTCACCCATAGGATTACCCTGGCATCATGCCACCCAACCTTAGTTCCCAGTGCCTCTGTCGAGTAAAGCCACTGGAGTGATCCCTGGGGTGAATTTTCGATTTCCCATCCACTCATTAAGATTTCTGTTGGAGGGCCAGTGAGGTGCTCTGCTTGACATGTATGGTATTCTATTCAATAGCATGGGCAGCCTCTGGGTGATGAACCTGTCCCTCTTGCATGTTCTGCTCATTGTGGTAATGAGGTTGAGGTCTCTGGAGCATGAGGTTGAGGTCTCTGGAGCATGTGGTGTGGAGGGATTGGAATTACTTTAGATGTAGCATTTCTAACAGAACGGGGTCTGACATGGCTTTGTAATTCAAGCAGAGATTGCCTCAAAGTAGGCGATCTTAGAGAATAGTTGGAGTTTTTTAGTCTGTCCATGTAGGATAAATGTTTAAGGCCTAGGGTCCTCTTTGTGAGGTACTTTTGTGGCCTCTCCAATTGTTGTGGGTATTTAGTGAGGTACATGCCAAATGGGGCATTGTACTCTGACTGGCCTAATAAGGGAAGAGTAGAGGGGGGCAATTCCCTCTTTCTTCCTGCATGCATGCAAAACCCTTAGTAATGAGATGTGCCAGATAGGACTTCCTGACCACAGTGGCAATGTGGTGGTCAAGAGAGAGGTTACTGTCAACCTGTGTTCCCAGATCTCTTATAATGCCTTCTGTATTCAGTGGACTACCATCGATTGGGTAATTCATGAGAACCGGGTTTTCTGATGCATTCTTTCCTGTGCAGAACACCTGGGTTGTCTGAAATGGGTGCATGCTGGATCAAGGACACTCAGAGTGGACACTAGAAATTGCTAGTACTGCAGTTGTGAAATATACATTTTGGGATTTGGGTTAAGGTCACAAAAGTAATAGCAGAAAAGAATATATATTGCAGAATATCAGTAGGATAGCTTGCTGGTAAGGCATCAAGCAATGCTTGTAAGGACAGGGCTGATAGAGCATGAGGTGGTAAACATGGGCAGGTGTATGGTTGCAGCCTCTCTTTTGAACTGAACAGTGCATATAGTGAAGAGACGGGACAAACACTGAGCTGTGGTCAGGGAGAATGGAGATTGTTAATACCATCCATTAAACACATTCTAACATGCATCAAAAAATTCAAACCTTACCCCCATATAGAATAAGTCACAAGCCAGCTGAACAAGAATGACATTTACTGGGACCGTGGTTTTATTATGAGCTGTTTAAGAAAGGAGATGAGATGCCTCAGCACACATCAGATATTTTTCGCGGTATAATGTTGATACAAGGAAATTATACCTTTCCTTCCAGACTTGTCTGTACCACATCATACACCAGGACGCCGTCTTACCACTGTGTATGCTGTTATACTTGGCAAAACAAACAAATGTAAATTTGGAGGTAGGGTGGTGGTACTTTAGATCTTTAAGCTGATAGAATGAATACCCTGCTCTTCAGTACTTCTCAGTCTTTGGAAAACTCTATGACAGCTTCACTCTGCATCCTATATTAAACCTCTGACTTTGTCCAGACCTACACTAGAGGTAAAGATTTCTGTGTGAACAGACCATAAAGCAGAAGACAAAGAGGGTTGGTTCCTGCATTTCCCACAGATGAAACACTTAGAGTTTTGGGTAGACAGACTTTTACACTGGGAAATGTTTAATAAGATTTTCACCAACTTATTGTCATATAGGAGCCTGCTGTTGATTTTTGTTCCCTAAAAAATGGACCCAGAAATTGTTTGCAGAGATATTTATGCATTTTCAAGTATCCTCAGAACAAATCTCTTATGTCACATAAGTAGAGACATCTTTGGAACACACTGTTAGAAATAGGTTTCTCATGCTTCTTATAACAAAAGGAACTACAGTTGTGAATCCAGAGAAATATTAATTGCTTTGTTGCCTTCTTTCATTCTCAACATTTGGTAATAGAAGCATTGTCCTGGTTATTTCAATGGACAGTTAAAGTTTTGCTATGTACCTGTCTATAGACACTAACTGAAGTATAGGGAGTAAAACACTGGCAGACTTGCTGTCTGGTTCAGGCTGGTGTCAGTAGTAACCTCTGAGTGATGTTTTTCCCTCCATACATTCAATCAGCATAACCTGTAACTTAGAAATATTATTAGTGGAAATAAGAGCCATTTACTTGTCCTTTGTTGAGCAAGGAAGTCTGAGGCAATGGTCCATTTTCAGCAGAGGCCAGGGGAGAAAAGCTAACAGAATCAAACACATTTAGACAAATCTATTTACAGATTACTAGTACAGAGTACTAGGAATTGTAATCAAGAATACGTTATGCACAGCAAATAGCAAGACTTTGCAAAAGTGGATAGCTTATGTCAAATCAACTAATAATATTCAAATTTTAAATACATATTTGTAATCATACCTCTGAACTGTACAGATTCAATGTTTGTCTCATTTTTCATAAATTGTGGTTTTCTGGCAAATTAAATATTCTAATAAGAAGACATTTGAGTTTCAGACTCCTGTAGAAAACCCATGCTAATGCCAAACCTGTTATTCTGTCAATTTTCTAAGCTTGTAAGTATATTAATTTAGTCACTATTTGGGGGCCTTTGTCCCACTTCTATTTATGACTTTGTCCAGGGTTCTTGCTCTTAGAGGTTGAGAAGTATGTTTCTGATATTAGAATACTCTGTCGAAATAGACAGAGGAATAAAATATGAGGAGGAGCAATGAGCAGGAAGGGAAATTACTGACATGAGGAAAGAGTTGAGTCATAGTGTTAGCTGAATATGTAGAAGAGCTTACATTAGTTGCATGGTATCCTTAAGTGAGAGAAGGATAATCTGTTGTTAAATAAACCATTAATGGCAAACTGTAGAAAGGGGAAGAATGTATGGCATGGGTAGACCACAAAATAGCATTTGACAGTATCTCATTCATTGATAAAGGAGTCCTTGTCTAAGATGCACAACTGCAAGTGGTCAAAACTTTCAGATAATATTGTCATTTGGTCTTCATAATATGTGCAAAGGCAACTTTAAAGCAGGAAAGCTGCAGCACCAACCAAACATTAGTCTGGGACAGAACTTAAGCAAGGAGTGTATGAATATTTGGGAAGGGATGAAGGATCAACAATAAAACATGCTTACACCTAGGAACAAAGTCAATTTGCTCTTCCTCTACTAACTTCCAGTTGGGGAGTGATTGACTGGCCCCAAAAGGTGTTGGATAGGTTGGACAGGAAAACAAGGTGGCTGCTTTGTGCTCAAATGATTTAAATCAGTCCGTACCAAGGCAGTATATTCTCCATTCTGAAGGAGGTATGGCCCTCCTCAAAATGTATTACTTATATAGATTTGCATTAGTGGACATATCTGCTTACCTCACAAGACCCAAATGTAGTGAAAGTTTTGAAACATGAGGAGAATAAGATGACTTCTCTGCTTACTTTAGCAGAAGTATTTCCCTGTCAAGCGGGAATGGAAATCAAACCAGAATTAGATAAAAATCAGGCAGCAGCTGAATGTGCCAAAAAAGAATATAAGGTGAAGGATCAGATGAGATGGTAAGAAATGCATAAATACACATGCATGTACATAAATACACTTGAACAACCTCATGTAAATCAGGATTGAATGTAGGAATGATTACGGAGAGGTGAATTTAAAACCAAAAGATGAAAGGTAGAAGATTACAAGTCCAATGAACACATGGGAGAAACAGACAAATGCAGATTTTGTAAAACAGAACTGGAAACAGCCATGCATCTTGTTGATGGTTGCGATAAACTAATGGTGGAAAAACTGTATACTGAAAGGTATAATAGTGTTGCAAGACATTGAAGTAGTGAACACCTGAAACATAAGCCACAAAGCATTAGAGAAAATGAAGTTTACATCACATGGGATCACTCATTGCAACAGTTAAAAAATATAGAAAACCAGATAGAGTAGTCCACGAAAAGACAAAAGTAGTATTGATCATTGAAATTCCTATACCCAGTGACTACAGTGTCTACCATACAGAGCAACAAAGTCATGAAATACCAGGGTTTGCAGGCAGAAATGAGGACAATGTGGAGAAGGATACCTAGACAGTTCTAGTATTACTAGGAGCAATGGGCCTTTTTTAAAAGATGACTTTACAATCATACTATCTAACTCCATACAAATTGCAGGAGTCATTACTAGGCACAATGCAGGTGCTGCAAAGTGCACTTCTGGCTAGCAAACATTGAAACAATACTAATTTCATGAACGTGAATTATACTTGGACTTAACACGTGTGGTACAATGATTTTACCTCTAGGCAGTTTAGTACAATGCAAGCAATTGCATTATCTGCCTTATTTCCATGTTGGCCACCCCAAAAAGATGGCTGCTTAGGGGAAAGTGAGTGCAGAGAGTGTAGAGAAGAGATGCATACAAATCACCAGAACCCCCAATTAGAAGGTACTGGTAAAGTTAACCAAAATCGTCTAAAATGACGAGTCAAAAAGTGTCAAGGTCTACCCTAGAGACGCAGACCTTGGCCTCAGTGTCAAACCTGCTTCCCCTTCAGGGAAGGAAAGAAAACCCCCATCCGGAGAAGCAGGGCTGAGACTGAGGCAGGACAAATGTCCTCCAGCTTTTAAAATAAACTGGCCTTCAGGCCATTACTAGCAGCAAAAAGCGAAAGTGGGAAGAGAGAAAAAAGGATGAGTGACTGTTACAGGGCAGCTCTGTATGTATGCCTTAATCTAGAAAGATCACTAAGTGGTCCTATGACACCATCCAGCTCACCACTTAACCAGAAAAGGCCCTGAGGTGGGCAACCTTAACTTCAGCACCATCATAAACATGCACAATGACTCTGGTATACTCTAGTTAATTTCACTGAATCACCAAATCAAAGTTAGTGGAGCTGTTTAGCACAGTTCCAAAAACTATATTGGCTGTCATGTCTCTGATGCTGTTGGTGTACCGACAGTGCTTTACAGTGTGACACTTTGTTTAACTTATACACAGTTGTGTGAGTTCAAGACAGAATAAGAAGGGTGTACGGCTTGCACCCACAGTTTTCATAATGTACATTTTCCTTATAGAAACTTCTGTATAAATAACATGTTCAATTAAAATGTTCATTGTTTTTTGTCCAAGGCATTTGTGATTCAGTTAAATGAGTCCTGATGTCTCCAATTTGATGAGGACTATGTGCAAATAACACGCACCCACACCACACACTATAGCAGTGCTCTTTTATGACTTTCAAAATGAGGTGTGGCCATCAGTTCTGAGGGTGTAAGAAGAAGCAGTATGTACTCTCTCCACGGGAACAGAAGTTGAAGCCACAGGCACTCTAAGAAATGTAAGACTACGGCATGGCCACTTTTTAAGTCAGACCTTCTTCGGCACTTCACTTACACACAAACCCACCCAGCACTATATGAGCACCTGTCGTGAAGAGTAGTGGGGAAATTATTTTTTACTACATTGATTTTGATGAGCATTTGTAATCAGTTACATCAAGAGCTCTTCTCAAGAGAAAGTAATTTGCAAAGCCGTCTTCTAAAGTACAGGAAAGCATCTGCTGCATTATTTTAGAATGCACAGTCAGTTTTCGAGGGTATACAGTATTGACCTATTAACTACCAGTTAAATTTCATGCTATTCCTATGCTTAAGAGCCTCCTGTCCTAGAAGGAAATGGATAAAAGTCATCAAAATCTTCCCTCATCAGGGCACCAATTATTACAGAATACTTACTCTCACCCTACCTAGATGCAGAAGAGACATCTTGGAGAATTCAAATTCCCATGCTAACATATCTTTAAAGTAATCTTACACACTCCAAGTAAACATAAGATTTCTTTAAGGCTTAACAAGCCAGCTAAGAAATTCTGTAGGAATCAACTCCTTCCTGTAGCAAAGGAAACAAAACATAGAACATGACATTATAGGATTAACCCACCCATTGCTTTCATTCTGGTATTACATCCTTGGTGTCTGAACAGGATGCATACTATGCACTCTCCCTTGAACAGAGGGAGTAAACTAAGAGGAGACAAGTCTACCGCGTTCTTTCCAAAGTTGTCTTCAGTGAAGCAATGCAGAAACCTTTTTACTGACTACCTGAAAGCAATTAAACTAAAAGATTAGATCATAAGGACAAAGCATTTTTGGAAATTTTATTATTTTTTTTATAAAGAAGTCAGCATATTTGGGACAGAAGAAATATCGACAAATTGGTGCAACATACAAGAACACCCAGCAGAGAGAATGTTACAGTATCTACTTCACAAAACAAATATATTTGGCCATAATGGTGAAAAGGCAAGATAAAAAATAATTCAGTACAAAAAGTGTAGCCGTGTTATCTGTAGTCGTCCCATTGAATATATGAAAATACTACACAAAAACAGTAATTTCCTAATTTCAATTTCCATCTCAGTGAAAAACATGTCATACAGAGTTTTGCACAGCTTTCATACAACATCTTGCAACTGACTTTTCACAGTATATAACCTGTTAAGATGGTTGCCAAGATCACTTTCTTATGAAGGTCCTATACCGTTTAGAAAGGAAAATACACATTTTAAGGGAAGAAAAATAAATGCATATTTCAGGACAAATACTTATAAAAGGAAATTAGAAACTTTTGCATTTAACAGGCACCTAAAAGCAAATAACTTTCTGAAATGCTTGTTACCCTTTAAAAAACTGGGAAAGAAACTCAAAGCTATGAACAGTTAGCAAAAGTTAAATAAACAAAACATCAAATCGGAAAGCACACTAAGCAGGAAAACAGCATCATTTCTTACCTATGGTATGGTTAACCCATATCTTCACATATGTCTTTATTCGTAGCCTAGAAAAAAAAAGAAATTCAAACAGACTAAAACACAAAACCTAAACTACTTGTTTAGCTTGCAATGATGATAGAAAAAAATCAAGCATCTTACTATTCATTCAAGATATGCATCTACCAGCTGACCTTAATATATCAAATGTTTGCAGGCTTCTCAACCAATAGGCATTCTGCTTCACTCCTCAGGTGAGGAGCAGCCTTAATTACAGTCAGGTGTCTTCCCTAAGTCCCCACCTACTTTACAAGCAGTAATGATGTACAGCACAATACTGTTTTACCTTGCTTTTGTAAGAAACATTGCTGTTTTGTCAGATTCATCACCACAGGCTGCTGATTAAACATCATGTCAGAATCTAGGTTGAAATCCCATAGCAAGATCTTTATTTCAGTTGATGTTTCTTGGGGAACTGAATCATAAAATATGTTGTCCATGCTGGCCTTATATGCCATAGCCCATTTCCTGTAGGTATTGGGAGCCATAGTCTATACCCACAGTGAAATCAAGACACTACCGGCTGAACTGAGCAGTAGGCACATGAATCACAAAGTGTGTCAGTCTGTCAACTGTCAGGCGGTGGGAAATGTAGAGGCTATCATCTACATTGTGTGTGCAGGATACCCAGGAAATTTTCATCACCCCCACATATGGCACTTATGCGACCTTTGCTGGAGTAATTTACTAGAGGGCATCAAGTGGCGGTGATGGATATTTCCTTGGCTCATGACCTCATTAAGAAATGCATATAACCCAACAGTCACAACCATCCAAACTCACAAACCAGAAATGTCATACAAAAAAAAAAGACTTTCTGTTATATTAGGAGTACTTAGAGTTAGTAATCAAAATATAATCAGTATATCCAGAAGAATGAGTACAAGTGCAAGTATAAGTGTAAGGATATAGATGATTTCTAAGGTTTAGTTTTGGGTAAGAAATAGAACCAGGCAAAAGAGGAAAGTATTAGAATTATCTGTAGGTAGCTGGGAAGGAAGTATGTGGGCAGGATTTATTAGGTTGATGCAACTGTGAAGTAAATAGGATCTGTTACAGTGGTGAATTTGTCATTTGAACCTTGCCTAAAAAAGGCATGATATGGTTAGCAAGAGCCTTAGCCAGTATCCGGAATCCCAAGGGTGACAGGTGCAGACCATCTCTGGTAAAGCATTGTGGTCTGTCAATCATGTCATCCCAGGCAGACAGGTACTGGATCCCCTTAAAATGACACCAGAAGCTTAGCCAGTTGTTGAAGTCAATCATTTTGTCCTTGTACTGTGGTATCATTCTGGGTGATGGCAGTATGCTACTCAGGGCTAGGGTCATACCTGCCTGGACTACAAGATCAGAGAGCTCCTCCATATCTCTTTACATGTAGTCCAGGGAGGTACGTCTCAGGTCATTCACACCGACATGGACAGTGACAGTCATATTTGTACTTGTTGTGGAGTGACCTGAGTGCGTGCATTATGTGGTGGATCCTGGCACCCAATAGGCAGCTGACAGTAACTTTCTGCTTGTTTAGCCTGGTGAGTGGAACATCAGTGTACCTGACTATAGAGTCACCTATGACTAGAGTGTTACATGCGTTTTTATGCCTTATGGGCTGCGGTTGAGTGGCACACTGAGTTTGTGGGCTATGTGTCATTTGAGTTGTGCTGGGAGGTGGAGGTTGCTTGCAATTCTGCTTTGGAGGTCCCTGTTGCTTGAGCAGATTTTTATTGAGAGCCTCCATGAATGTAGGTGTGTGTTTTGTGCTGCTATGTGTGTGTTTTGGTGGTGTAG
This sequence comes from Protopterus annectens, assembly GCF_019279795.1. Lineage (NCBI taxonomy): Eukaryota > Metazoa > Chordata > Ceratodontiformes > Protopteridae > Protopterus > Protopterus annectens. The sequence goes on from NC_056750.1 coordinate 687,208,966, forward strand.
GCTTTGAGGGACTATGTGATGAGTGTGGTGTGTTGCAATGTTTACCTTCGCCTCTTGACTGTCTAGTCCAGTCTTGGGTGAAGAGACATTTGTTTCTAGTTTGGCTGTATAAGTGTATTTCTCACAGGTTGTAGTGTTGGGTGGTAGGAGGAGAGGGTTTTCTGTGTACATGAGGCAATTGCTGCATTGCCCCAAGATGGCCAGATTCATCAGGTAGACAGGAGAAAATACTGGGAGCTGACCTTTAGACATGCCTAGATAGGTGGCCGATGTCCGTACCATAGTTGCACCAACCTACGACATGCAGTCGCAATGCAGACCCATCATTGACACCTGTATATGGTGACATACAAACAGCACATATGGAGGGATGTGTGTACATAACGTGGTGTACCACCTGTGTAGATGTATGTGTGCAGGGGTGGCTCACAGTTGTCACACCCCATCCTATCATGCCATTTGCAAACAGTACGGTATGTCGCTGTTACGTGACGGTGCTGACATAATGCATACACAGTGGTCAGGTGTTACCAACTATATGTCACATGGCACCTATAACACCTACAACCTCCTGTGTGCATATAGCAGCACATTTGCCAAATATAGCGTTGGTACACATAATGCAATCAATACCGCTGCATGTCTATCAAACGTGTCATCATATGGCAGGTGTATAATTCCCAGTACTGCCATGTGTGTCTGAATATGTGACCAGAGATGCCACATACTGCAGGGAATATGTCCCAGTTGTTACACATCCTTGTACACCATTGTAGAGATCTGTACATACGTCAGTGTGGGAGGCATGACGCCAGTCGGTGTGGTGCATCACACACGCCGGCTATCCGTATACACATGTGTGGTCACCACAGTGTGTGTGTGTCTGTATGTATGTGTGGTGCTTGGTGTGAGGGTGTATGCTAATATATGGTGAGAAATGATCACTAACCCCACGTGGTGACTAACCCATAATGGTGATGCATTGCACTACCCTGTTGATGCCATAGGTCCCAGCCATACTGGCTACCTGTGCATGTAACTTCTCTGTGACACGTTGTGTGGGTGCATAGTACTGTGAGGGTTATGACCACATAGGCAAGGGTCCCCACCTGCACACTATGGGGTGTGCGTTATAGTGGTGTACACCCCATGAATGTGGCCATGTTCCTGTACTGTTACAGGGTTCTACTGCTGCACAGTGTGGCCTCCAGCTACCAAGTGTCACCTCACAACATCATTGGCCAGACTGCTGTGTACAACCCCTGCACCATGTCACCATACCTGTAATGTGTCCTGCTATGTATGTCACGTCTCTGTCCAGTGTAGCCTGTGGCACTGACCACATGCGCCAGGTGCAGTATATGTGTGGACATCTGTGTCATGTTGGTGTTTCCAACAGTCAGGTTGAGGGTACATGTAGCATGCTGATATTGCCAGACGTGCCTGTGAGCAATCCACAGTTACACGTGGGGACTGCAAACACTGCTACCTGTAGGCACATGCAAGTACAGCATAGGAGGGAACCAGGGTATCACAACCAACATGGTGCTACAGATGTAACCGAGGCACATACCATGAACACATCACAATGCATGCTGCACCTGCACTACATGGTATGACCGGTGCATGCCGACAGTGCACAACCTGTCACATACACATCTCTCAGTATTCACACACAACCACTGCAACATACACATCCCTCACTATGCATACACAGGTAATATCACATACACATCTCTCAGTATTCACACACAACCCCTGCAACACACACATCCCTCACTATGCATACACAGGCAATATTACATACACCTCTCACTATGCTGTTCACCCTATGCATCAGAATATTTGTGCATAACCCTGCACCGATGGTGTGGATGACAGGGATGCGGCACAGGCTTCATCATATGCACAGGGTGATATGCTTGCCAGAGGCATAGGCTGCACCAATGGATAACATCATGTGTGTCTGTAAGAGCCAGTGAGTTGACTGGACATGTCTGTGCAGAATGCATGTGGATGTTGTGGAGCCCTACAGTTGTATTTGCTGTGTGTGTGTATGTGTGTACACAGTTCTGCCATTTGTGAGGCCTACATGGGGTATAATTGACAGCCCCAGATTGTACAGAGCAGGTTGTACAGCTCACTGTGTCCGTCCATGACCACGTGACCTGTGCTTGCCTGGGGTTGCATGGGCACTACCAGGTGGAGGTCCAGAGTGTCTACTGTCCGATGACACATGTCCGCTAGAACTGTGTCCCCGCTGAGAACGTCCAGGGCCACGTCCATGTGGCCTGCTGTGTCCTGGTGTTGACAGCGCAGCACCAGCTGCACTGCTACTGCTACTGGCACTATGGGAGCGGGCATGTGAGGTGGCACGCTCATGTCAACCTACACTAGGTGGTGTTGCTGACCTATGTCCACATGGCTTATGCCTCACTCCTACCAGATGTTCCATCACAGACAACTCCCGCTCGTGGATTGCCATGCCTCGGTCAAGGATTCCGACCATTTCACCTAATTGCCTATCTAGAACATTAGCAATCTGCTGTTGAGCATTTGCCAATGCCTGGATGTTGTCATTTAGCACATGGATAGCAGCCCTCTGCAGCCTCTTCCCTTCTCTGTTCTGCCATTCAGCACATGCCTGTGCCACCATTACAGTCTGGAACATGCGTCTGGTGATACCAGCTGCTGCGCTCTGTCCTGCAGGTGCATGTCTGCCAGAGGTCCTCCTATGAGCAGCATCAGCCACATGCCTGTGTGGCACATCTGCAGTCATTACACTGACACCATGGTGTGTAGACACACCTTCTGTAGCCACCACACGTTCCTGTTCCACGCTAAAAGACGCTGACTGTCCTTCCTCTATGGCCACTAGTGATGCGGTATGTGTTGGCAGCAGAACTGTTTGCGGGGAAGAGGGGGACATAGCTGGGATGGTAACCATTGGCACACATTCAGCCCCTGACAACCCTGCCTGTACCTCATGCATATGTTCATCACCGCTAGTATCTGTGGGGACACTAACATCAGATGGACCGCAGGAGGGTAACGCACCTACATCACCTGTGAATGCAAAGAAATACTGTAAAGTACAATAGACACAAACACACACACACACACACACACACACACACACAGACACACACACACACACACACACACACACACACACACAGACATAGACACACACACACACACACACACACACACACAGACACAGACACACACACACACACACACACACACACACACACACACACACACACACACACACACACACACAGACACACACACACACACACACACACACACACACACACACACACACACACACACACACACACACACACACACCATGCATGTGATTTGCCAGATGGCATGCAGCATGCCTGCAATACAGCAGAGGGCATGCAGCTCAGACATTAATATTGTTAGTGAGCATACCTCCCTGGGATGCACACTACAGCAAGCAGGTGTCAAATCATCCTCCACAACACCGTCAGTCTCTAACACATGGTGATGAATCACAGCTCTGGCAGCTCCCAACATGTACATTTTAAAAGTTCCCGTGTGTTTACACCTATGGTGCAGTGTTTGGGAATACACAGGTGTGTGTTGGGTGCTTTCACACTTTATACTATTGTGCTGTGAACACCGATGATGTCATAGGGTGTGTATGTACGATCGTAGCTACAGGTTATCTTATGTGTTTTACTGCCAGAACTACTATTGTGGTGCCTTTGGTGTTGAATTACATTTGCCTGCCGTGGATTACCTCTTGACCTTCCCATTACATTTCTGCATGTTGCACCTACCATTTTCTGGCGTGCATCCTGCAGCCTACTTTCATTTGTACTTTCCTGGACCTGGCGTATCTTGCATTATGTGTGCTACTGCCGGTCTGCTGTCGGTTTGCTTTGCTCTGCTGTGTCAGGTCTCCTATCTTTGCAATCCAATACCTCCCCTCCTTTCTTTGCATTCCAATGTGTTTTGCAGGTTTCTGCAAGCAGACTTGTCAGCTGCTGTCGATTGGCCTTCGTGGGTTGATTGGTGTTGATTGCTCATTAGTAATCCAATTACCCTACTTCCGCATTTCCTTCTTTTCTTCCCCTGACCTTCCTGTTTCTGCTATTGTTTGCGACGCGGCGTCCGATTACTGGCTTTCGGGCATGTTTTCATCCTCGTACACATGCGCGTTTGGGCACCATGTGTGCTCTCAGCTAAACGATTCCTCCCCTCCCCTGTCCTGCAGCTTTGCTTAGCAATGGACAGGCCAGATTTGCAATGCTCCAATGTGCTTACTGCTACGGTGGCACACCCCTCTGCTGATGTCATGTATCTCCTCTGAGCCACTCCTCGGTGTTATACCGCTGTGCCGTATGGTACAACCTTCATCCGACGGGACATTTGCGATTCAGTATTATCTGCCTCATTTGCATGGCATTGACTACTAATTCATAGTTACCGCGCCGAACACTATCGCAGGCCCTTAACAACCCTTGCACCTTGGTTGTGGTGTTCTATGCCTACCATTGTGTATTATGCTGTAAACCTGATTTCTATTATGTTGCGATTTTATGACATTTTTATATTATTTCTTTAAGTTACAGCTTCCGCAAACATGCCCTGCGGTTGTGCTGTGCATTACTGTGGACATGACATTAAATGTTGTTATTTACGTGTTGTGCATCTTTACTTATGCCATTGGCTGTGTATTTCGCCATTGGCATATGTTAACGCTGTGATACCTGGCTCTGGGCCTCTGCCATAGCTCCGATGTTCTGTTTGGAAAAATGTAAACCGTGTTTTTTGGTTTACATTTCCGTGGCTTATTACGCCTGCACCACTTCATGAATTGCTTTATGCCTTCATTTGCATGGTGCGACACTGCACATGGGGTGATTAGCATACCAACGCCGGGGGCTGCGCAGTTCTGGCGTACGCTGGTAGTGCACGTGGAATTGGATCGCACCTGAATCGCTCGACAGCCATATTTGTCGTTATGCCGCCATCGCTATGCCTGCGCTTGGCGCAAGCTTCATGAATCCTGGGGAACAATTATATTACTTTTGGGAAGCAAATACCTCATAAGGATTTTCATTTGTACTGTATTCCTTGCCTAGGCCCTGATCATAACATACCTTGCTGTCAGTTTTGTGCTAAATTTAATCAACGCACTATTAAATGTCGGTATATTTTTGCTTCAAAATATTTTGGCTCACGATTTAATTATCCAGAAATGTCATCGGTTAGCAATCCGACTACTGGAATACCTAAAAAAATGCAAGAAAAAGGCAAAGACAGGCCGTCGAGGTCCAAAACTGATGACGATGCTTCTCCTAAGCTAGTTGCCAGTTCGCCGGTACTCAGTGAGGCACTTTCATAGCCCCTGATACCTGCTACTTTTTATTCATAGGCCTCTACTGAGACCCATTCAAAGTCCGGTATGCCACGAGATGCTTCAGTTATGGAACCCGCGGATGTCTCTACCTTAGATGGGTCCAGAGACGCTGTGCAGGCACCAGCTTCTGAGGGTGTTTTCAGGCTTACAGATTTGTATATTAGACCGACACCATCTTCAAAACTAAGGCCAAAAAGAGAGACTTAGGGATTTTCTTCTTCTTCCTCAGCATAGGCCTTTGGCTATACCTCCTGTTCTAGACATTGTTGATGTTTTTTTCAGAATCTAGTATGGCTCCTGATTCTCTGCCTCCGGCTCCTTGAAAGCCAGACAGATACTACAGGGTTCCTGATTCCCACAAATTCCTTTTCAAGAATCCTATTGCAGATCCTAAAACCATTTCTCAGGGTTCCAAGGGCATTAAGGCCTCTACTGGTAAAAATTCTACCCCTTCAGATAGATATTCCAGGGCGCTGGATAGATGGGGTAAGAAGGTTTTCACTTCTGCAACCTTGACAATCAGAGCTTTAAACTGTCAGTTTCATATGCTTAAATACCAACAGCATATCATGGGTCTGTTTAAACAGAAAATGATGTTAATTGCTGACTGTGTCAAAATAAGGATTTACAGGATTTATTGCATTCAGCTGAACAAGTTGGAAAACATACTTTGCAATGTGGTTTTGATTCTTTTTAGGCCTCTTGCAGGGCTGCTGCAACTGGGTCTGTGCTAAGGCGGCATGCTTGGCTCAAAGAGCAAATGCTGCCTGATCATGTTAAAGAAACATTGTAGGATGCTCCTTTACACCAGGACCGTCTCTTTGGTAATAAAGCTGAAGAAGTTTTAAAAAAGATGGAAGATAAAGCTAAATCAATGCAAACTGTGAAAGATTTCTTACAAGTGCAACCTCCTAGATTTAGTAGACATTGGCCTACTAAGAACTGGTCCTTTCCAGTTCCTTTGAGAGACACTCAAGCAAAACCCAGACATTCCAAAGGCTCCAGGTTTCAGTCACAAGGGACTTTTAGAAAAAAACAATGGGGTGACTCCACCTCCAAATCTGGAAACAACAAGGCACCTCCCTATGGTAAATAGTCTCAAGGACTTCCCTCTACACTTTCCAAGCACTTACCTTATACCCGCCCCTTTGTGGGGAAAACTGGTACTTCATGCAAGAAACTGGCAAGTTATAACCCAGGACAAATGGGTTTTAAATATAGCAACCCAGGGATACAGATTTCATTTCCACACATTGCCAATTCCAAACATATGGCCAGACTTGGCCGCAAATCAGTGGGAAGAGGCCCAGAAACAAATACTGTCCCTCATGAACATGGGGCTATTCAACCAGTACCAGAAGATGAAACGGGACAAGGTTTATATTCAAGACTTTTTCTGGTACCCAGAAAAGACAAATCATGGCATCCAATTCTGGACTTATCTACTCTAAACACATTTCTGGACATTCCAAAATTCAAGATGCTGAGTCTTCAGTTACTTCCTATGCTTGGCAAAGATGCCTGGTTGGTAACTCTAGACTTAAAAGAGGCTTACCTTCATATCCCAATCAGAGAATCTTACAGAAGATACCTCCGCTTCAAAGCAGGCTACTTGCATTACAAGTTCTCTGCACTACCCTTTGGCTTGTCTACTGCACCCAGAGTCTTTACAAAGTGCCTGGCTCCAGTAATTGCATTATTTAGACAAAGAAATATTCAAATATATTCCTACCTGGACGAGTGTCTAATTCAGGCAAAAAACAAGGACATTCTTCTAAAGTATCTGGCATTTGTAAAAAGGGTTCTAACGTGTCTATGGTACACCATAAACGAAAATAAATCACAACTAGTACCCTCTCAAAAACTTAAC
>NC_056750.1:687216739-687231758 GCF_019279795.1 Protopterus annectens
TTCAATTCCATATCTTGGTACATGGTTTCAGTCACTGATACATCAACTAAGTCTTTAACTAATTTTTTCACACAGGGTATCCCGCAGCAGACACATGCTCCAATTATGAGCAGTACCACACAAATTGCAATCAGAATGTTCATAAGGACTGACCCCCACCCCCCAAACAGATTCTGGAAAAAGTTCGTCAGTGGGTTTGGGCCTGGTTCTGCCATTGCTGACACCTGCTGTATTACCTCCAGGTGATCATTAATTTCATGCTGGTTGTCTGGAATGTACGCACAGCATTCTTCTTTGATAAGCGCGCACGGACCACCTCTCGCCGCTAGGGTGAAGTCGAGAGCCATTCGGTTCTGTAGTACGACTGTCCTCATTGCATTCATCTCATCAGTCACAAGTTCAAGAGCGGAAAAAGTCGCATTGCTCATTACTTCGAGGAGTTTTGACAATTTCCTCAGTTCCCAAATCGATTTGACTGCTCCATAGGTTGGGAATATTCCAGCCCAGGATATAACACTGTCACTCAAGTCCATATGGGTCAACTTTTCTTTGTCCTTCACAGACGAATGATCCTTCCAGCTTGCTTCAATCTTACCCACTGGATTAGTAGGTTTTCTGACTGTATTTTCAGCTTGGTGAGCTACATCTCTTACATTGCGTATTTTACCCAGGGGCAATTCTGCAGTATGTCTTATGGCTGGAACCAGATAACCCAAAAAACAACTGCCGGACCAATTCTCAGGTAACCATTTATAGGCTTTTTTCCCACAAACAAAATAACAGTTTTCTACTTTTGTACTGATGCGGGTTAACCCTGAATGAAACATTTTCTTATCTACTAACCATGAAAATTGTCTATATGTTTCAGGAGATTTTACATTCTCAATGTTATTTTCATCAAACTTAAATATGAATCATAATTTGTGCTGCACGCTTCAGTACCCCTTGGTCTATAGGTTTTTATAACATTTGTAGACACAGTTGTGTTACAGTTACTCCAACAACCAACCTGGGTGTATCATTTTCTTTCAAACAAAGTAATTCCTTTCTGGTAACGGGCAAAATGTAATGCCACTTTGTCTTGGCAACCATTCTCCACAGTGCCAGTGTCAAAATAACAGGTTTTCCCAAGTTCCATTTGTTGAGGACAGCAGACATCAAAAGTCACACTCCATATGCTGTGGGTATTGCAGTACAGACCCAGCAATTTAAACGTTCATAGTCTCTCGCTTCGTTTCATAGCCAGGTATGTGTTAAGTTTAGACATACAGTCTGTATGTCCTTTATCACGTTTGTAATTTCACTTCTGTAGTTATGTGCAAAAAAAAACCATAACAACAAAGGTTACTACAAACATAGTTATTAAGTGTATGATTGGTAGGCCAGTGAACCAGTGTCTCTGGGGTTTGTTTCTATTTTACAATGCATTCTGCCTCTGGCCATCTCTGTTTCTGTGGTACATGTCCAAGAGCTAAATTTTAACAGGTTTACTGATACAGGTTAAATGAACCCAAAGATGATTTCTCAGCAATTTTACTGCAGTGGAGTTGTTGCCAATAGTACAAGTGCCGGACCTTCCACCACCCAGACTGCTTAGTTCTTTCTCTTTATGATTTTCAGCCAATCCAGGACCAGGTCATGCAGCTTCTGGTTTTGTTTCTTGTTTATCTGAAAAAGTTTAACTGCAAAACAGTCTTGTTGTTAATAACTTTTTCCTTATAACTGGCTAATAGAGCCATGACCCCTCCAGCTCTGCGACGAGGGCCTTTCATTGTGGCACCTGGCTTGTGCCCTTCCAAACACTATTTTAAAGGGTCAAAGCCCTTTACATTTGGAACAGTTCTCATGCTCAGCAGTGCTAAAGGCAGACAGCAAATCCGTCTTTGAGAGTCTCACTCATTAATTTTCTCAACTTGTTTTTGAATTCCATTGTACCCTTTCCTGATCCTGCTGACTGAGGGTGACAAACTTTAATGGTTTTAAAAATCCAAAATCTCCCAAGCTGCTGTATTGTCTGGTTAACAAAATGTCCCACATTGTCACTATGGGGTACTCATTGTACAAATCTAGAAGACAGTTTCTCTCTGCTAGGGCGCTGCCACTGTTGCTGCATCCGGTTTCTGGTTGGAAGCTTCTGCCATTTGGCTGTATCTATGATTTACTAAACAGTATTTTTTCCCTTCACATTTTGTTCAGTTCTGTAAAATCCATACAAATGGTATGGAGCGGATAGGGTAGTGTTGAAAGCTCCTAAAACTGGTTTAAATACTCTCGCGATATTTTGCTACAAATATGACATCTGCACAAAGAATACTGTGTATAATTACGTAAATCCGCCTATTTTGGAATGTTTTTGTGTGCTGTACTACATCCCCTGTTGAGACATAGCTTTCTGCCCTTGACTCAGCAAAAGCTACATCTAAATAAATTAGATGGCAATATGGGCTTTTTCTTTTGGGAGATATGCAGTCCCTTTTTCAAGGATTGCTCCTCGTTTATCCCACTTTTGCTTTTTACTTTTAGTAATGTTTGCATTGTTTTCTTTCCATTTTCCAAATTTAGAGTATCAGAAGGTTGTAGTTCTTCATTCAAGAGCACAGTTTCTGGGTCTGAGGTAACTTGCTTTTGACTGCATCAGCCAACATTCAATTTTATCTTGTTGTTTTGTATGACTGCCTGAATATATTTTTCAGTGGGTAACTGAATAAGATCTAACAAGGTTTAAAATCAATTGTGCATGATTAATCGACTTGCCGGTGGATTATTGTATTTCCCTGTTTTTCCATTGTTGTGCAAAGACATGCACTGTAGAGAAAGCATACTGACTGTCAGTATATATGTTAACACATTTGCCTTTCGCTAGAGTGCAAGCACGTGTCAAAGCTATCAATTCTGCTGCTTGAGCTGACAGGTTATGTTGCAGGGGTTGTGCTTCTATGATTTCATCATCAGTAACTACTGCATAACCCACTAGGTTTTTTCCTGTAGGACCTCGTCTACAGGACCCATCCACAAAAAATGTCACCTCTGCGTCAGCTAAGGGTACATCAGTAAGGTCTTGTCTGGGTGTGGTTATTTGTTCCATTTCCTGTAGGCAGCTGTGTGGTATGCCATCCACAGGAATCGGAAGTAATGTCGATGGATTTAATGTCGTGCATCGTTCAATTGTCATATGGGGTTGACTCAATAGTATGGTCATGCAAGAAAGATGTCTGGCAGGGGATAAAAATGCTATTTTTTCTTGCAGTAAAATTATCGCAACTGCATGAGGTACTCTCAACGTGAGAGGATGAAACAATACCACTGAGGCTGAAGCTTGCACTGCCATAGCTGCTGCGACTACTGCTTGTACGCAGGGTGGTAATGATCGTGCCACCGGATCTAACTGTGATGAATAGTAAGCTATGGGGCGTTGCTTGCCGCCATGTTGTTGCGTCAGTACTGACGTCATATATCCCCGCCTACAATCTACAGTTTGGAAAAATCTCTTATGGTAATTCGGAAGCCCTAAAACTAATGATGAACTATCGCTGTTTTAGTCTTCGGGCAAAAGGCTGCCTCTGCTTCCCGGAGTCCAGTGTAGTGTTTCTTGTGCTGCCATTGGTGTTTTAAATATTAAATCAGCCAATGGCCGCTTCTAAAGCATAATCTCGCATCCAACTCGACAGAAATTAGTCGCTCCTTAGCGACATCATTTCTCTCTTGGTAGTTGGTCTAGGTGCTTGTAAAATAGCCATTTTTCTCGATCTTCATCTAATGTTCTGCCTTCTTGATATCACATATCCCAGGTATTTAACTTGTTCTTCCAAAGTTGCAATTTATGTTTATTCACTTTTATGCCTTTGCTCAGCTAAGAATTTCAATAATGCTATTGTGTTCTACACTGTTGCTGGGTAGGGCTGCAAGCAAGATGTCATCTACATAAAGTGCATTCTGGCTGCCCTGGTGGAGAAAACTCCTGTCAGGCTGCCAGCCATTTCTTGGTGTTTAATATCGCTGACTTTCACTATATCCCTGTAGAAGTCGAAAGTGTACGATACCTCTTGCCCTGAAATGCAAATGCAACCAATGCTGGCTGTCAGGGTGATAGGTATTGAAAAAATGCATTGCTAATATCTACCACGGTGGAATATTTTGCCATGCTTCAAATCATTTAATAAGGACATGGGTTCATAATCAGAGGGTGCTCTTTTGGTATTACCGCGATCATTTACAGCGCTGTAAATTTGTACCATCCGCCATTCCTCGCTTGCTTTTTTTCATACAGGAAATAGAGGAGTATTACATGGTGGAATCTAAAGATTCCACCAGTATCCCTTTCTCAAGTAATGCCATTATGATAGGTTTGATTCCCGTTCTGCATCCTTGCCTCAAAGGATATTGTCTTTTTCCTTGGTCTAAAGGCTGATTTTGTGTAATAACTACTGGGCCCTACAACAAGTCCATCTGATTTTCCTGTTGACCAAAGAACATTTGCATTTCACTCAAAGCTTTTTTCTTTCTTTCTTTCTATCAAGAACTTATCCACACTTTCACTCTGTTGTAAAGTGCAATAGCCAATGTGTCATGCTTAACCACCCAGTTTCTGTTTCTGTACTCCTAAACTACAATTTGAGTCAGTTAGTCTCTCCCATCCTCTGTTACTTTGTCACCCAAGCCTACCCACCTAACATTCTTGTTTTTGGTTAGGCTAATGGTAGAAGCTATTGGATTTGTACAATTCCAAAACTCCTGAGGTAACAACAACTCACCACACTGTTGCCTTGTGTGTCCTGGGTATAGGGTCCTGTAATATCAGTCTATTTGCAGGATTCCTGAACAACTTTTGTTCTGTGATTCTTTATCAGGGTCTGGTGTGCTAAATAATATAGGGTACAATGTAATAAATGTTGCTGGTCAGTATCGAGGGGAGTAGTACCTTGCTGGTGGCTACATTCATCAGTTCAGTTCCTGGACCGGTTGTAACCAGATCCTGGCTGTACCAATAATAAGCCTCAATCGCATTTGCTAAAATGCATCAGTTTACCCTGCTTCCATACCGTTTCATGTAGGGACTACTGCTATGCCAAAAAGTTGCATAAGATCTCTTCCTAATGAAGTTCATGGGGCATTTGGCAGAAAGTACTATTTTCCTTTCTTGGGTCATGCCTCGACGCAATACATTGCTATATCATGTAAGGTTCTCGCGTACAACTGTCCGCTTTGCTGCTTCACTAATATGTAATCAGTGACTTAATGTTCCGTAACTTTGAAGGATGTATCAAAGTTCGTGATGCTCCTGAATCACACAAAAATTTGATTTCTCTCCTTCTCTACCAGAAGTGTAACTTCCAAGCCAGATTCGCTAAATAGAGCTCTAAGCTCAGTAATGCCAGATCTAAAACTTCACTTTCCCAACTTCTACATCCGGTTGCATGTCGTTTGTTTCTTCTAAGGTATTTACATCATTCTCCTGCTCATTAGTTTCTCCTGGTGACTGCTGAGCAGCACAACTGTCATATAGTCAATCCTCATCTTCCTTATCCTTTTTCCAAGTAGGTGCCTTGGTTCCTGCAATCCCTTGCCAAATGTCCCTTCTTACCGCAATTGAAGCACTCTACCTTTTTTTCTTTTCTGCCTCATAAATTTCTTGAGTTTTTGTCAGAGCGCTTGTTACCCTGAGTATTTTGTTTACCCTTTTGGAAGCTGCTTGTACTACAAAACTTCCGCGACCGCCTTCAGCTGTGAAGACTCATGCTTTTTTCTTTTACTGTTAAAATGTTTTTCGCATGTCTAGCATACTCTAACAAGGCTTGAAGCCTACTTGTTCGGGTGATTCATCATGTGCTTCGATGAAGCTATTGATAGGCAATACAACCTTCAAAATGCATTTTTCAATTGTTGTTCATATGAACTATCATTCTTTGATTTTAGAACAGGCATGCTACTATGGTTATTAAACATTCTAATAATCTACCATAGTATGCATCCACAGTTTCTATCTTGTTGTACACACTGGTTAATGCAAGTCCAGTCTGCCCTAGGTTTCCATTTTTCAGTAATGCGGTCTGTAAGACCCTTCAATCTAGTATCTAGTTCTGCGTCACTATGTGGGAGTGGCCTGTGTTGCGCGTCACGGGCATTCCAGGCGCCACAAATCATGTGCCAGTCTGGACCTAAAATTTGTCTAACTACTCTTTCTACCTCTTCCCCATTTAAGTGGTAACTCAATCTCATACCCTGTAAATCCTGTAGAAATTTCTCAAAGTTAATTTTTGGATGGGGAATTCCTTCTGTTAATGTATTTCTGCACTGCAAATACTGCACATGCAACTGTGTTACATTGCTGGGTAACTTTTGCACACATAATCCATCAATGTTATTCTGAAGTGCACTGCCATACTTCTCTCCAGTTACATTTCTTTAATATACCATTTGAATACTGAAGCAGTAAAGCATTTACAAAAACATTCCATCTCCAGCAGGGAGACTCAGACAGCATGAGACAAGTGAAAGTAACAGTATAAATATTTCCATGCAATCATCCCAGAATGAACTTGCAGGAATGCTTGACTGATAATCCACTGGTTTGCATTTGTGATTGTCATTGACAGCTCATAATGTAAAACAGGTATATATTCCTTTCAGTAATGCAGTGTATATAAATGACAGTATATAAATCTTAGCAGAGAAGTGTGTCATTACATGGAAGAAGCACAGTGCTGTTAAATTGCCTGTCTCCAAAAACATGTATTTGTCCCAATACCTGTGATGCACAGTACCAGCTGTTCCAAACAGTGACGTTTTACTAAGTACAAATATGCATTTTCACACGGTTAAAGTCAGACTTCTCCTGTGTGGCTTGCAACTGATACTGTGATCTTTCAATTGTAAATTAGATAGGTAGGAGTTTCAAATCTCACCATGTTGAAGTTGTGTGTGTGTGTGTGTGTGTGTGTGTGTGTGTGTGTGTGTGTGTGTGTGTGTGTGTGTGTGTGTGTGTGCATATATGGATGTGGTTCTAGTGACAGTTCCTAGGATCATAGGAGGTTACTAGGCTATTGGCCCCGAGGCCCTTATAAGCCTAGTCAAGAGTTTAGCCCATATTTAGACAAGTTAGCAAACAGAGCCCCTGTCCAGCAGGGACACAGGTGGAATCCCAGGTGTGTATTTTCTGTTTCCCAACCAGTTGTCCAGGTTGCTCTTAAAAAGGGTTAATGAGGTACTCTGTTTGATGTGGAGAGGGAGTCTATTCAACAGAAGGGGGAGTCTCTGGCATGCAAATCTTTCCTGCCAACAAATCCTATTGATATCACAGATCAAGTTGAGGTCGCACATACGGGTTGCACTAGTGGAGTTTGACTTGTGGGTATGCAGTAGTCCCATCAAGGCTGGGTCTGAGATAGCGTTGTATGCCAGACGGAGGTCACCTCTGAGGAGTCTGTATGAAACTGAGTAGAGGGACAGGGCCTTTAGCCTATCTGTATATGGTAGGTGTTTGAGGCACTGGATTCTCCTGGTGAGGACCTCTGTGGTCTCTCCAGCCGCTGCACATGCTTTGTGAGGTGCATGCCGAATGGGGTGTTATGCTCAATAATTGGTCTTATAAGGAAAGAATACAGGGATCTTATGACCTCTTTGTGCCTGGATGAGATACCCTTACTTATGAGGTGGGCCCTGTAGAAAGATGTCTGTACAATGGAAGCAACACGGTTGTCAAAAGTAAGGTAGCTATCAACCTGGGTGCCCAAATCCCTCACTACTGATTGTGTACTTAGGACATTGTTATTAATGTGATATATGGGGGTGTCACTCTCCCCAAAGGGGATGATGCATTTTTTGGCATTCAGCTTGATGCCACGTTTCTGGCACCAGTCATTTGTTTGGGTGAGACCCTCTTGGAAGGTGTCCAAATCACTTGGGAAACAGATGACTGCACCCAGCTTTCAGTCATCTGCAAACTTGGTCAGCCACAGCCCACTGGTTTTGACCTGTACCTCAGAGAAGTATATCCCAAATTACAGAGGCCCCAAGACCGATCCCTGGGGTATGCCGCTCATTATGGGTCTACTGCTTGAGGTGGCTTCCCTCGTTTTGATTAGGTGGGTTCTATCAGTGAGCCAATTTCCCACTAATTGATACTATATGGCTTGATGTCTAGTTGACAGGGTTCATCTACTATGCCCGAGTGGGCAATAGTGCTGAAGGTTTTGGACAGGTTAAGGTAGGTGGTGTGCACCGTCTTCCCCTTCTCCATGGCTTTCATGATTCTCTTAAAGAAGTCAACCAGATTTAACAGACGTGACATCCTCTTGACAAAGCCAAATTGTGTGGGGTCAAGTGTTTGGAGGTTGCCAATGTCCCTGTTAATGAGGTCCATGATAATCCATTCCATGGCCTTGCAGATCTTGCTAATTAGGCTGATGGGACTATAATTTCCTGTATCGGTGGATGCTCCACTTTTGTGTAGTGGGATGACAGTGGTTGTCCTCAACTCAGCTGGGACAAAGCTGTTTTTCGGGCTTTGGTTGAATGGGGTGCGTAATGGTGTTGCAAGTTCATGCCTGAGTTCATGTAGAATGCAGCCTGGGATGTTATTGGGTCCCATGGAGGCTGTATTTTTTGCCTTTGAGAGGGCAGTGATAACAGCATTTTTGCATGTGGTGGCCTTGACCACCAATTCTGAACAGATCCAGGTGTTTCCTTTGAGATTGTGGACATATTTGAAGAAGGCCTTATGATTGTCTCTGGTAGATGTGGCCAGTTTGGACTCAAAGTTGGCTTTAGATGATTTCACAACACAATGCACATTCTAGTCATTGGGGACTCCATTGTAAGACAAACTAACATCTCCTTTACTAGGTTAAAGTAGGAAAAGATCACAGCCAGCTGTCTTCACCAGATCACAGACGCACTTTGGTTTTTAAACCACAAGTTCCAGTATAAGACAATCGTAGTCTATGTGGATGAAAACAACCTGTTACTGAAACCTCCAGCGTGGGAAAAATCATTCAGTAGTTGCTCAACCCTAGGAATTTATTTAAATGGCATTCTCTGAAAGCAATCCTTACCTTGGAGAAGCAAGAAATATGTGCTGTTATGGAATCATGGTTCAGAATCATGTAAAGCATCCTGGCTATCAAAGGCTACAGTGCCTTTCATACACTTCAATCCCCCTCAGCTCAGATAACAAAAAGGGACGAGATGTCTTAGTGTTCATAAAAGACAAGTGCACTGCTTGACTGATCCAGCAACATGACTGGGAGATGAGCCATTTACAGCCTGCCTGCATCTGTTAGACATTGGTGTCAAACCAGGGATGCATTTCCTGTTCCCCATCAAATTGTCCAAGTTATATTTGGATCGAGTTAAGGAGGAACTCTGCTTCACATGTATAGGAGCCTGTTCCAGAGACAAGGTAATGTCTGGGTTATCTACCTGGCTCTCCAGCAGGTCATACTTGTATCACAGGCAAGGTTTAATTCTTTAGAATGGGTAATTCTGGTGCTGTTTGTTTTGCAGATATGCAGCATGTCTATCAGACTGGGATCTAACAATGCCTTGTATGCCAGGCAAAGATCTCCCATTAACAGCCCGTAGGAGACAGAATACAGGGATAGGGCCTTGAGGCGGTCTGCATAGGACATGTTATTTATGCCCTGTATTCTTGTATAGAGGAACCTTTGTGGACATTGCAATTGTTGAATATGCCTGGTTAGGGACATAGCATATGGGCCATTGAACTCAATGATAGGTGTGATGAATGCTGAATAAAGTGGAATGACTTCCTTGGACCTAGATGCCATAAGTTGCGCAACATAACATTACCATCATATGTCTACAGTAGTGAGGAAATGAAAAACTAGATTACTGTGTGTGTGTGGCCCTAAGTCTCTTACCATTCAGCCTAACACTATACTTATGGTTGACTTCAACTACACTTCCATAAGCTGAGGCATATACAACCCATAATTCCCTTGCTCAGTGGTTTTTAGACTAGTCAATGCAAACACCCTGGAGCAATTAGTTAGCTCACAAAATAGAGGAACTAATATCCTAGACCTAGTACTCTCACATGGGGAGATGCTGCTCCCTTCCCTGCAGTAACTTTCCTCTCCAAGGCCATGGTGAGAATTATCAAGGTTCTGATCAATGACATAGGAACTCTCCAAATTGGGAACAGACCCATTTTGGTCTTGTCAAATGGAGGTCTTGCCTCCTCAATCTGGTGGACTTCAAGTCAGCAGAGCCATGGATTAGAGTAAAACAATACACCCTGCTTATCTAAACCTGGCCAAAGCTTTCAACACAATCCCTCAGTTAGGCATAAACTCCCTAAATCATTAGATGGATAGGAAGCTGGCTCACTTAAAGGACACATGTTGTCTGGATAGGTGAATTCACGTCTGATAAAATATTACTACTGATGTCCCCACAGGGCTCAGCTTTGGGACCTCTCCTGCTTGGTATACACTTGTTTGAAGTGAAGACCAGCATTATGCCTCTGGCTCATCAAGTTTAACAAAGACTATAAGCTGTGAGAAATAATTGTAGGATGTAGTACCATTTGGAGATTCAAACAGGCCTAAAAATGAAAAACAGATGGGGACAAACCATGGTCTGAAATGAATACTAAAAATAAATAATCATACCCTTGGGTAAATTAGATATACCTGCAAATTATAATACTGATAGCAGTATAGCACAACCTTAAAAGCAGACACAGGTGAGGGACTTAGGAACCCATATAGATGGTAACCTAAACATTGACCACCAGGTAGTTACGGTAGTGAGGAAATCCTGTGTGGCTCAAGTTATAAGTAAAGGCATGGGATGAAGATCAAAGGAAGTCATAGTGCCATTGAACTTGGCCCTCATCAGGCCAGAGTACAATGCTGCCTTCTGCATGTATATCACCTGCAGCAGCCCCAGAGGTTGCTCACTTAAAATGCAAAGCGTAAAATACATCTTATGCAGACTGACGAAAACCCCTATCCATTTACATCTCATATCATTGAAAGGGTACTTGCATCTGACCTACAAGGCGTTCTCTGATCCAGCCCTGATGAAGATGTCACATATTTGCAGGAAAAATTATATGGGAGTTACACGTTCCATGGACCTGAACCTTATTTGTAACTGTGACAGAACTTGCTGATGGTTCTACATTTCCCTAAACTGCTTGAAACTCCATTCAAATATACTGACATTAGAGTACATCAGAAATTCTTAACAGAAGTATATGCTAATTGTGTACATTAAGCATGTAGGTTATTACAGACACACAACAAGACATGCATGTGTGCTCAAAGTGCCTGAGGTGAGGAAGCTGTTCACTCTTAATTTTACAGGACATTGAGCAGTTCTAAACAAAACAGAGTCACAAGTTTCAGACAGAAATCAAATCTTTATTGATAAAACATAATTGTTACATGCATTAATACAGTTAGTTTATATTTTCATTTTTTAACAGGTGACTGACCTAGGCCATTGAGGCAAGAGAAAAATTGGTACAGCAAGCAACATTCATGTAACTAAACAAAAATGTAAAAGAATAAATGTCTAATATTTAAGCAAGATATACAAGAATATTAATAGAATAAGCAACTATTGTGAAATCATCACCATCAACAATGCTGAGGGGAATACTCAGCTTATATTAACTATGATTTCTTGTGACACGTACTCTGAGAGGTTTTCTTCCATTTCAGGACATGAACAGCAGACTAGTGTTTCTTCCACCACCTTTCATAGCAGAAATGTAGTTTTCTTAGTTATGATACATGTTCTACAAAGACAAGACATCAGTAATTACTGAAGGCAAACAAACAAAAGTTTTATAAAACCACACCTGAGTGTAATAATCTGTAAAGTCATATTTCAGAAAAAACTTAGGGTAAATATATCCTTTCATGTTCACTTTAACAAACCAGCACTTGCAAATATGCCTAATGCATTCATTCTACCAATCTGCTCACACACACATTAAATGCATTCAATTTAGATTTTCTGGATTACTGCATGACAGATTGATAACAATATAGTCCCTCCAATAATCACAAAACAAACTCCATTACAGAGATACCACGTAGTGTCCCATTGCTTTTAAACATGTTATTAGTATCATAATGATCTGTAGTCTTCACTGGCTTAACTACTGCTGAAGATGCATGGTCCATCAATCACAACATTAAACCAGGTGAAAACTACATAAACATGTCAGTAACTTGCAATCACATTCTGAAGTGTACTGTTCATAAAGGTAGCAGCAGAGCTTGAGGGACCATAAAGTGTTTAAATGAGGGTCAGTCTCACTAGCTGAACTCAGCATTTCTGTATGCTTTGTAAAAGTGAAACCTTTTTTGCACATAAAACATGATTTAGTGGTATGTGCCCACAGCAGTAGTTTGATACCCAGATAACTTGAGTCAGCAATTCTACATGATGCACCTCTGCCCCACCTCAATTTTGCTGACATTCATGCTAATAATTTTTACATGGTTCAGGAAATCACTTTGTAAATGTCAGTGCTCCTTTCCACTCCACTGAACCATGCACCATACAGTTTGACACCACATTCACTAGAGGCTTATGTTCCTTTCCACTGTGCTTTGTTAAGTAGAGCTGGTGTGAAGGACTAAGACTGATATTTCCAATAGAAACAAGGTGAAGATGCAGAGAATACTTTAAGGAAAAAGCATGGTGAACAGACACTTTTCTTTGGGAGTGTCTAGCCAAGACTTTTTATACTGAACAGCTCAATGGCATTAGCCATTGCACACACAATGGTAGGGCACCAAGTCCCTGCAGTGACATGTACTTTTACCTAAACATCAGAACTTAACACTCTTATAGCCTGCCTCACTGGATATGGGTGAGGAAAGTCCAAGTGTGTGTCTGCATGCTCACTATCTACACTGCATTATTCCTGCTCTGGGTGCTTCCATAACAGACTAATGAATGAGATCAGGTCCGGTTATAGGGGCTGATGGTTGGCAGGCAACAAGGGAGGCTATGTTTCAACTCCCTAGCATGCACAGCAGTCAACAGGTGTATTTTGTCACCTACAATGTGGCTTATTGGGAATTGGTGTCACAGCACAAAGTCAAATAGCTCTTCCCTTACAGACTACTGTATATAAAAATGAAGGCTCGCTGCACTGACTCCCTACCAACAATACCCCTCCAGTCTGCTTAGAAGGCCAGCTGGCTGCTAGTAAGAGTGAAGGTAGACATTTTTTTTTCCACTGGTAAGCATATCTTCTGTTAAAAAGCAGGCATTTGTCATGTTCCCTTTAACATCCCTTCATTTGACATGTATATTACTTGTCACACATAAAGTATTACACCATATTAAAATAATGTGCATGCACCGGCTTCTGAAGGTGTATTCAGGCCTACTGACTTGCATATTAAACCAATGCCATCTTCTTCTTCAAGGCCTAAAACTCAATCCATGCCCAGAAAACCAACACCCAGACCGCATGGTCAGGCCCCTATGCCTAAAAAACAAATGATAAGAATGGCTGAAGACCTTATCACTCTAATCAGGGGAAACCATTCTTCTCCCTCTAAGAGACCTCGGACTGATTTTCCTTCTGATCATGATTCTGAAATTTCTGATTTCTCTGATGATCAGGATTTGCCCTTATCTACCTATGAGGATTCTGATGCAGAGGACTTCATTCCCTCTGCTTCCCCTCCAGAGGATTTCTCTTTTGGTGAAACCTTGCATACTCTTAGGGAGCATTTCCGATGGGAAAGCCAGGATTACTCTGACTCCAAAAAGAGCCTTAGGGAATTCTTACTCCTGCCTCAACACAGGTCTTTAGCTATCCCTCCTGTACTGGACATTGTAGATGCCTTCTCGGAATCTAGCCTGGCCCCTGACACTTCGCCTCCTGCTCCCAGAAAACCTGATGGGTATTACAGGGTACCCGACTCTCACAAGTTCCTCTTTAAAAATCCTACTGTGGATCCTGAGACAATTTCACAGGGACCCAAGGACATTAAGGCTACTACTGCCAAAATCCCTACCCCCTCTGATAGAGATTCCAGGGTGCTGGATAGATGGGATAAGAAGGTATACACTTCTCCAACTTTGGCCATTAGGGCCTTAAACTGCCAGTTTCATATGTTAAAGTATCAGCAGCATATTATTGGATTGCTTAAACAGAAAATGATGTTGATTCCTGACTGTGCTGAAAGTAAAGAATTGCAGGATTTAATGCATTCTGCTGACCAAGTTGGCAAACATACTTTGCAATGTGGTTTTGATTCATTAGAGGCATCTTGCAGGGCTGCTGTCACTGGGTATGTACTTAGAAGGCATGCTTGGCTTAAGGAGCAATCTTTGCCAGATCATGTTAAAGCTAAATTACTGGATGCTCCCTTAAACCAAGACCACCTGTTTGGCAACAAAGCAGAAGTACTTAAAAAGATGGAGGAAAAAGCTAAATCTAAGCAAACTGTTAAAGATTTTCTGCAAGTACAGCCTCCCAGATTTAGCAGGCATTGGCCCTGTAAGAATTGGTCCTTTCCTGCCTCTTCCAGGCCTTCTCAGTCCAAACCCAGAACCAGCAGAACACCCAGGTTTCATTCCCAAGGTTCTCACAGGCCTAAGCAATGGGGGGCTCCCACTTACAAAGCAGGGAGTAGTAAGTCTCCCCGCATGGTAAACTGTCTCAATGACTTAACTTTAAACCTTCCAAGCCCTGCTCAACTGATTGTTCTTTTAGGGGAAAGATCGCACTGCATGCAAGAAATTGGGAACTCATTACCCAGGACAAATGGGTTTTAAATATAGTTTCCCAAGGATACAGATTCAACTTCTACTCCTTACCAACCCCAAACAGTTGGCCAGACCTACCCCCAAATCAGTGGGCAGAGGCTCAAAAGCAAGTTCTCTCTCTTTTAAGCATCAGGGCTATTCAACCTGTCCCAGAAGAAGAATGGGGGCAAGGTTTCTAATCAAGACTTTTCCTGGTACCCTAAAAAGACAATTCCTGGCATCCTATCCTGGACCGGTCTATCCTCAACAC